>NC_139353.1:13610696-13898196 GCF_055883805.1 Amblyomma maculatum | reverse complement strand
CGCGCCGTTCGATCAATAACCTCCCTTCTATAAACGTGGCGCCCGCGCAGGTTTTAAAAAGCCGGCGGTCGTAGGCGATGCAGCCCTCCACCTCTTTCCCTTTACGCTTCAGTGAATGTTTTGTCGATGGTTTATTCGACCCTAATGACACATATGCGTCTTTAGCTCGCTACTTGTTACCGACACCTGTGCTTAGCACGCATGTCGCCGTTTCTTTCTCTCCGTGAACCCTCTCCGCCACCGACGACGAACAGACGCCTGAATGGCTTTCAGAGGTTCCAGATTTAATTTTCCTTTCTTTCGTAGAAGGGGTGTTGCTTCAAGAGGTTGACGGTGGTTTTAATATCAGCCATTTTCAGCTAATAGGTAAGCTATGCTAGTACTTGTCATGCCGTGGTGGTGCAGTGGTGAAGGCGCTCGACGTTGTGAAAAGCAAGGTGTCCGTGCGCTGTGCGATGTCAGTGCATGTTAAAGAACCCCACGTGGCCGAAATTTCCGGAGTCCTCCACTACCGCGTCTCCCATAGCATGAGCCGCTTTGGGGCGTTAATTCCTGCAAACCAAACCTGTTCTAATACTTGAATTTTTCGTTTTGGTCGCGATGGCAATTTCCGTCTACAATGTTATGCTAGACGCGACAGTGTGCTTTAGGACTACATCCGAGGCAGACATACGTGTTTGTTCTGCCTACAGATTGCGTAAACACATTGAGGCTAGCGTATCGACTCTTCTGAAAGTTGCGGTGTACTTCAATTTTTGTGGAGCAACTTACGAAACAGTACAGTGCCTAATTATGCCTACAGGTGCGTGTTATCCGTTACACAAACTTGCATAATTATTGCGCGAATGAAGCCACATCTCTTCAAACTGAGCCAACCGCGTCACCAGGTATCCTGCGCTAAAAAGGAAACAACGTTTTATGTTGTTCGTTTTCTCTGTTTTGATACTAAGACCTAAAAACCTTGATGTGCAATTTGGCAACTATGGCTGGTTTCAATGATGTTATCCGCTAGTTTAGCTTCGTCTAGAACCGATCGCCGCCCGATTGCTGGGTTTAATGTCAGAGTCGCATAGCTTCTCTTTTTTTCCACATGACGTCGTTCTCTCCCCCGCCCTCCGCCCCCCTTTTTTTTTTCTTCACTGCAGCCTCGAAATTGTAAATTCTTTTTTTTTTGTACAAACGTTTACACGTAAACTAGCAAATTTTCGCAATGGAAAGCCTAGTCGAACAGTAAACTTTGTCAGCATCCGGGGATGTCCTGACCGCGGTACGTTGAATGTGAAGCTTGTTTTCCTTGTTTCAGCAGGTGGGCCTCTTTCGCGTTTTATATTTTCTTATTTAATTGCCTACATTGTGAGAGTTTCCTAGCGTCTTCACAACGTGTATTTACGCGTAAACAACCTCCTTTTCTTCCCGGGGCTCCTTTCCGCGAATGCCTTCCTTGGTCAGCTCCGACTCTGGCAATGCTTCTGTGCATCCGCAGCCACTTGCGACCGGCTGCAGGGGAAAAAAGGGGGTTTTGGTGAAAGGGGGATAGGAGAGGGCGTAGGGAGGAGGGAGCGAGAACGAACGAGTGTTCAAGACCCGTTTTGCCGCTAGAGCCAGCCAGCGCGCCCAGCGCCTGCAGAATCGATCCAGTCGAGGTTTTGAGGTCGGGCACCGCTGTGCCCGATCCGGCCGCTGTTTTATTTGCCGCCGTCCTGTTTCCCCATTCTCTAGATATATTTGCGTTATCATCTTCGTGGTCCGCATCCCAGTGTGCCTCGTTTCTTCCCCTCTTTTGCATTTTGTTGCCCTCAAACGGGAACGATGTTCGAGAGGGAGAATTCTTGCAGTAGTCGAAGGGGCCCTGAAGAACGCTTCTAGAAAGAAAACTGGCTTTATGCATGAATGTTTGCCTAGAGCTGAACAACTCTGCGGCGTTCATATATGCACCATGCGTGCGTTATGTTCTTGTTTTGTTGGTCCTTTCTCAATATTCGCGAGGAAGAGAGAGAGAGCGCGCGTGCGTGCGTGCGTGCGTGTGTGTGTGTGTGTGTGTGTGTGTGTGTGTGTGTGTGTGTGTGTGTGTGTGTGTGTGTGTGTGTGTGTGTGTGTGTGTGTGTGTGTGTGTGTGTGTGTGTGTGTGTGTGTGTGTGTGTGTGTGTGTGTGTGTGTGTGTGTGTGTGTGTGTGTGTGTGTGTGTGTGTGAGAGAGAGAGAGAGAGAGAGAGAGAGAGAGAGAGAGAGAGACCAGCACCTTGCACGCTCGGGGTCCGGTTGTTACGGCTGCACCTTATCAAAAAATTATTTTATATTGACAGTGTATAGAGAACCTATGGAGTGCCTAAAGGATGTTAGCTTAGCACAGGCCGACAAAGCAAGCGTGTCATCATGGCCTGCAGCAAGGCCTCTTTACATCTTTTGAGTTTTGGAGCGCACGCACTATATTGATTACTGCGTTCAGCCTGTGTTCTTCAGGGCAGAATTGAGACTCAATTCTAGAATTCTCAAGGTATAATTTCTCGGGGTAGAATTCTCAATTCTTAATTATACCCTGAAGAAGGACGGTCCACCGTCCGAAACTGTTGTTAGAATAAAATAGATATCGGGAAAGTTGTGTGACATCCACTAGTTTGAATTTCCCTGGCCCATTAGGCACAAGCTAATCATGTCTATATATATATATATATATATATATATATATATATATATATATATATATATATATATATATATATATATATATATATATATATATATATATATATATATATATATATATATATTACAGACTGGATCGACGATCAGCTATGTATGGTCTGCAACGTCTACTACCCGCCAATACACTCTCTTAACAAGCGCATGTGCAGTAATGAGATTTGGGCCACGCAGAACTCACTGGAACAACCTGGCAACGTCAAACATGTCTGTGCGCTGCCATTTTCAAGCGGCTGCTGCTTGGGACGATGTACTGAGTCATATCGCAGTTCTCGGAGTTTAGTGGGGTAAATGGCTGAAACGAAACGGCCGCTTCCCGTATAGCGCACATCTGAGCACTGAATCGTGTGACAAACACCCTTTGTCAAAAGTTTCGAGCTCAGGGAGTCTTCTTCTGAGCCATACTGGTGGCTCGTAATGCATTCCCGGGTATCCAAACTTGCTGTAGGCAAGATGATTTTTCGTCCTACCCTCCCCAATGGCTAGGACTTTCACGATTTTTAAAAGATTCATAATATACGGTTTAAAAGCAAATCCTCTGGGCTCTAAACCTTTGACAAAGGCTGTACTTAACACAGACGAAGGCAAGGCCAGGGAGGGCGAAAAGAGAAGGTACAGAGCGTGGAGACGTTTCTTCAAATCTTGCGTCCTCACCTTCTTCAGCTTTTAACCCCTATGTCTTCATTTCTAGTTCCGAGAGCTCCTGTGCCTTCAAGCATTGCGCCCGCACACACAGTATACCCTGAAATACTGCACCCTCAGCTCTTGTGCCACACGGTAGCCGCGCGCTTCAGCAGACCGCCACTTCAGCAACGATGGCTTGAATTTCCGCTGACTCCGCCGCTGTCTCGAGACCCACGCTATACCCTAGCTGCTTCGGCAGGGAACACAGAGGAAGAGAAGAAGGGGGGGGGGGGGGGGGGGGGCAACAAGAAGGGGACCCCACACGAGAATTCGGCCTCCCTATGCGGACAGTGTGGTTCGTTGCTTCGAGAGCCGAGGCTGTAGTACTACGCCACGCTTTTCGGTCTGCTTGGTTGCCTCAGCACGTCGGGGTGGGATGCCATTTTTGCCCGCGTAGCGTGGGAGCTGGCAGCAAGAAAAGACACACCGCGGGAGGCGACACAGACCCCCCTCCCCCCATCCCCTCACTATCCCCCCCAGTTCACCTTCATCAGACCCCTCCACCCCAGTATCCCCAGTTCACCTTCTTTCAGCTTGAGTTGTTCGCGCCGCGTGTGGGGGACGTCAAGAATAGCGTGCGGTCTCGTTGCGTGCCTTTCGAATTTTTGCTTTGCGGTTCTGGCAGTTATGTACGCTGTCAGCCTCGCTAGAAAAGCTGGTAGAGAGAGTTTGAACCCTGCTTTAAGAAAGAACAAGAAGCGTGTTGTACATTAAAAATAACACAAACATTATGAATGCTGTAATATCAGCGAAAAACAAGGCTGTTAACGATTCTTCCAGTTAATTGCAAATTATCGCTTATCATATTTTGTCATTCGTGAAAGCAGGAATCAGAGTTTACAGATAGGTACATGGTTTCTTGGTTGTATTTCTAAGTACTTCACACGAGCATTGTGGCGTAGTGTAGGAGTCATTGTTACGATCGTACGCTCTGGATCAAGCCTAGACAGGCGATCGTCGGTCGATACATGAAAAAGAAAATTGATCGGTTATACCTATCATACACGCATTTATCATTAAAAGAGCGTGTTCCTTATTCTCTTCCTTGATGCTCATTATCAGATCTTGCAATTCATACATCACGGTCTATACTATAACATGTGTACCGCACACGCGTGTGTACCGTGTATGTGTACCGCGCGATACAAGCACGAAGGAAGCTTTGTAATATTTAACCTAATAAAACGTCCTACCGAGCCATATCTAAGGATCCATTTTGACTGGGTACAGAGCGTGTTTATAATGCGGAAGTAATTACTCGTTGACATCCACCCAAGCGCAGCCAAACGGCTACAAAGGAAAGCTGTACAGCTTTTTCAGAAACTTCGTACTCGTCCTGGTCCGGGGATCGAACCCGGAACCTCCGTCTTTCTGGGGCATTCGCTCTACCAACTGAGCTAACCAGGATGGTCAGCAAACCAGATGGTAGGGCGAGAGCGAATCGATCAATAACTTGAAGTGGGAATGTTAATTGTAGTGGACTAGGACAAATTTTATTTTACTAAGAAGTGTATAGCTTTCCTTTGTAGCCGTTTGGCTGCGCTTGGGTGGATGTCAGTGAGTAATTACTCACTTATTACAAATCCACTCCACCTTGGGAGATTCCCCTAGATATTTGACCAACAATGTTCCCACTTCGAGTTATTGATCAATTCGCTCTCGCCCTACCATCTGGTCTGCTGACCATCCTGGTTAGCTCAGTTGGTAGAGCGACTGCCCGGAAAGGCGATGGTCCCGGGTTCTATCCCCGTACCAGGACAAATTTTTCTTTAACTACGAAGTTTCTGAGAAACCTGTATAGTTTTCCTTTGTAGCCGTTTGGCTGCACTTGGGTGGATGTCAATCAGTAATTACTCCCATATTACAAATCTACCCCGCCTTGAGGGTTTCCCCCAAATACTTGACCAGAGCGTGTTCATATAGCCAGGACACGAAACGAGCTCTATGAATTTTGACTCAATATGAAAATGTTCTCTTATTGAGCCGATTTTATAGAGCGAGTTTATAGAGTGAATAGAGCGAGTTTATAGAGTGAATAGAGCGAGTGTAAATACTGAAGGCACAGAAAAAAGATGTAAATTTTTGCTTATTGTTTTCCGCTATTTTTGTCTATTATTTTTAATATTTTCTGTGTCATTTTGAACCTCAATGCATTAGCTTTCCGTTTGTCATAGTATCGCTGTTTCGGATCTTCTTTCCCGCACGGCGATGCTGTCTTGTCTCCCCAACAAGAATTCCTGCACCTCCTCTTCTCCACTGTTTGCTATAACCTCTATAACACGCGCTAGCTAGCCTCTGTGGTATCTGAATATAGCGGTCCACTTGCACAATCTCTTGGGTCTGTAGACGTCGCGCATTCTTTCTCGGTACGTTACCCTGGGAACAACTATTTTGCCCTTACTTTGTCTCTTCGTGCTTCGCCGGCGGAATTCAGGAATTTTGCGCATGTGTTCTTCAGCTGCTGTACGCGGCGGGTGAGTTCTGCGTGATCCCATACCGGTTCTGTCTTTCCGTGTCGCTTTTTTACCGTCGCTTGTTCTGCTTTGTCTAGTCTTCCTTTGCGGCTCTTGGTACAAGTTAAATGAAAATGGCGCATGAGGCAAAGATGATTTGCACGGCCGATACCTCCGAAAATGTGGTTCCAAGCAATCGACGAGTCCCCAAGTTGCTTATAAAGTTCGCGGGAACATGCGCCGACGAGCCAGCCCAATTGTGTGTGTGTGTTGTGTTGAGTTGTGTTGTGTTGTGTTGTGTTGTGTTGTGTGGTGTGGTGTTGTGTTGTGTTGCGTTGCGTTGTGTTGTTTTGTGTTGTGTTGTGTTGTGTTGTGTTGGCTTGCCATATCACTAAGTAGGTATCACTGCTTTGGCGCGGTTTTGAGGAAATAAGAGATTGTTTTCCCTTCTACTGTGGAAGGCACGTAGGTAGCGCAAAATGACTTTGCAGAAGCAAGAACGGAGTATTGTTACTTGCCAATCGAACACTCGGGCATGCGTAGCTAAAAGCAATAAACTGATGATAAAGTCAACCTATAATGATGGGCATGCGCATGCGATTGACTTCTTTGGAAGAATGTTTATTCCACTAGACTTGCAGTAGTCAGTTGCCGCCCATGTCTTCGCGCTTCGTCAGTCTGTGACCTGCATTTCTTCTTTGAAGCTTCACCATGACTAACCTACAATAAAGTTCTTTATTTCGTCTTCTCATTTTCACTTTTTTTTCTTTTTTTTTACCGTGCCTTGGCAAAAGAGATGTGATTCTAAGGCCTGGAGATCAAAGGCTGCGTGTCGCCTCGGCTGCTTTGCTCTTTTCTGTCCGACTGTGCATGAAAGAGAGACAGAGCGCTCAGACCCGGACTAGAATTCATATGGTCGTGGCTTGGAATATATCGCTACAAGTGTCATATTCTCTTTGTTTTTGTTTTAATGTTGTTAGGTGCACTTTCAAGTTGAGAAGTAGACAAGTGTATCAGATATAATATGAGTTGGAAGCACTGGAGGCATCTATGTGCGAGTCCTTCTTTTACCTAAGCTTCGATCTTCCTCTGTGTATTGTTTGTTGGTTGCCGGCTTAAGTTTAACACGATTTAGGCTCACGAATTGGTTGCGTTACCGTTCATCTACTTCCCGTTCCCATCGCGTTAAAACTTGACTTCTTCGAGGTGTTATGTTTTCTTTATGCGGGCATTTTTTCGCGATTTTTTATGCGTACTTTAATTTAAAATTCATTTCTGATTCTCGATGCATGCGCATTTGAAAGCTTCTCTCCGACTCAAAATTTTCTCCAAAATGTATTCATCGCGCTTCGTGCCTCGAACAGTGGAGTTGGCACTCGGATTTTCAAACCAGCTCTAACCAGACGATGCTTTAGAATAGTCTGGTCGCTCTTCACGACGTCTCGGCAAACGCTGCGTAGCTCGACGGAAGATAGTCACGTGGCAGTACTCTCCTGCTACGACCCTGACATTAAACGGCATCTGGTGTGCGACGCCATGCACCATGATTGCCGAAGCCAACGAATTCCTGGATTATGGGACCAGCCAGCCGTCAAACTACCGAGTAGGCATTTTGAATCAATCAATCAACTAATCAATTTGATTTTTGTTCTGCTGGCACAGAACTTCAGAACGTTCCCGATTGGTTTTCACAGGCAACTAACTTTGCCACAATTTTAAAACGGATCATTAAAGTCTGCATGCTTTTAATGCGTGAAAATTAGAGTGCTTTTGGAGGAAAAAATGCCTCTACTGCCATTTGTCGGCATAGTTTCCAGAGAAGAAAATGTGAAAATAATGCCCTCTTCCCGTTTCACCAGTGGAGAGGGTGGACAGAGCAGGAATGAAGGAAAGCTAAGGTGGAAACAATAAGATTTGAATAAAAAAAAAAAAAACACGCACACACATGCAATTGGTTCGAAATGTAATTTACCAAGTGCTTTGATGAAATGCTTGCATCGCTGTAACCAGCCATTTCGCCCTTTGAGACGTATCCTAGTCAAAGATTGGGCTCTCCGATAATGTCGCACCAGTGCGGGACCAAATCAGTTTGGAGGTTGCGTGACACCTAGCAGATAGTTCCTAGTCGCAGCTTACGTCAACCATCGGCCGAGATCCACATATCCACCGGTGCATACCAGCATATCCACCGGTGCGCATGGCAGCGGGAAGCGGGTATGGCTTGTATCGTAAACTCATGGCGAGTCTCAGTACATAACTTGGTATGACGTCACGTGGGGCATAGCGGCTCACAGCGAGACTCTCACACGTAATCAGCGATTGAGAGTGAAGAAATCAGTGTGGAAAAGGTGGCCAGCCATAAAGCCATGCCACGCATTATCGTCGGACCGACACGTCGATCGCCTGGAATTTTGTCATTATTCATCCATGGTTGCATGTTTTGCTTCTTTGTTTCTGTTGCTACGGGCAGATTGATTGATTTTCCAGTTTTAAATCAAAATGGATATTTAGCGGCCTGAGCCGTCCTAAATCTCTCACAATATTATTTTTTTTTTTCGCTGAACTTTCTCCAATCTTCGTTTAACCCACATCTACTACACCGTCGCCTTTGGTTGGATCGATTTCTCGCGCTAGACCGCCACACTCGCGGATAAAATTCGTTCTTTCGGCGCGAAATCCTCCATCGATTGGCACTCCGGGCACTTTACCCTGATCCCTGTGGGCGCATTCTTTTTTTTTTTTTCTTTCGCGCTGCTCTCGTCTACGGATGACGCAATCGTCTACTTTGCCAGAACGCACGCGTGTTGCGTTCGTTTCAAGGTCGAATGCCGCTTGTACTGGCGTCGCTCACCACTGTCTAAACTCGAGCAGTACTAGAGAGACTTGTGATCGTCTGAGCACATCGTTGCAATCTGTCGGAAAGAACAATGCGACCTTTTCTCATCCTCGTCTTTGTCTCGATGCGATTGCCGGCTGTCGAGTTCTTCATCTATGTGTCCTTTATATTGCATTTTTTATCTATCTTTTATCCGCTAGGCTCGATTCTTTTGTGCCAGCCAGGGTTATCTGACTTGTAAATCTCTTTGGGCAGCTCACCGCGTTCCTGGCTGATTTTTCTGGCTGCTATTTCTGGCTATGACGCTGATGCATGGTTAGCTGTGCTGTTCTCGTAATGCTGCTCGTTTCTCTCTCTCTCTTAGAAAAGAGCTCGGGGACTTATCTTGTTAAAATCGTTCACATCTATACTTGTTCTCTGCTGAGCACAGCTGAAATATTTCCTGTAGATCGAATATCTCGACTCGTATTGAAAAAACTTCAGACGAGTTTTAAATAAATTTTTATAATCATTTTGTCATCATTTTCTTAAGCATTAATTAAAGCTCCGGTTCAGTGGGAAAGCGTCGCCGTCTTTGTAGCCTGCCTTGTGAGCGAAAATATCACGAACAAGCGTCTGCCGGGTGGTAGCTGGCAGGTGATAAGCCCGGCCACTTATTGGTCAGCGTGTTCTGTGACGTCACGAGACACATGAAGTGTCTGAGTTGGCAGGAGGTGGGGATCGAATCGCGGACCTTTGGATTCCGAGTCAGGCACGGTACCCTTAGTCCACAGAGGCACGTTCTATACTGCTTGCTTTGGAGAAGGGCTCTATGTCTAGGTAGAGTGGTCTTTCGCGTACTGTGGTAACTTAGGACTTTATGCTAATGAGCATGTGTGAGATAATACAGGGATTAGTGATTGAGCGAGTGACAAAGTGCATGAAACCGAATGAGAATTCGCAAGGAGGCTGTAGACGGGAGTCATACTTCTGTGGCGCATGTTTTCCATGCATTGTGCCTGTTCTGTTGCAGTAGGATAAAAAAAAAAGAAAAGCAGGAGTTGCTAACTATGGGCAGTGGTCCGCGGTCTGTGTATTACTCCGCTGAACAGTAAACAGTATCAGCTTTTAATATTTCGCAATACAAAACAATCCAGAGGCATCGAAATTCTAGAGCTTTTAGTTTGGTCTGATGGTTATATACTTTTTATTTATAGGTGACCAGGAAAGCCTTAGCTGCGGACTACTTTCTGTCGCGAAAGAATTGTGGGGCGATTACTGCAAACTTAAGTTGTATCCGGCTATAATGTAACTGAAAATAGACCTGGTTGCGGCCACGGGTATCTACTTCTTTGACCAGTCGGAAAAAACTACAGAACATTTTTTTTGTTGTTATTGTTACGACATAATTCCTGTGCTGTTTGAAACCTGCTGTGACAACAGAACTTTCTGTAGTAACATCGGAGTTTTCGAAAGTTATAACTTACCAGAAAAGTAGTACAGAATTACAGACAACAAAACCCACAACACAAACACCTGGCATTACGACACAACTACAGAATATTTTGTCGTATTTTTGACACGGTTCTGTAGTTTCTTTACTGGCAGTGTTGTATTTATGTCACACGCATTAATTTTCGGCCCTTGTTTACTTGTGAGACGTATTACAAGACGCTGTGTACGCGTACCTTCTCGTTTAGTCGGCCTTAGTCGCCGCACCTGCGTTATTATTGCGCAATTAGGGAAGCCGTCCCAACGAGTCGCCGACTTAGTTGTTCGCTTTGCGACTCGCCCTTGCGCGCCACACTGCGTTTAAAAAAAAATAAGAAAAGAAGAACCCTTTGGTCGTCTGCGACAAAGCCTCGCAATGGTTCGCCTTTTGTCCGGTCTCTTCGTTGTGCGAGGCTTACACCGAATGGGCGGTTTCTGCCGACCTCGCGTTTTCGCCAAACGCGACGATAATTGCGTCGTCGTTGTGTCGCGCGGTCGGAAATGATCGCCGCGGTCTCAGGGCGGCAGGACTTTGTCCCGGGAAATGCCTATCCTGTCCGAGTCACCGTTCGATCGAAGGACGGGATTCTTAACAACAATTTGCGTTCGATGGCGCCGCCGAGTTTTGGCAGTGTCCGAGCTCCTTGGACGTCTCTTTAATGGGACTCGATCAGTTTCTTTAGTGACGGTTCTAAAACATTGCCACGCAGTTGGATCCTTTCCTTTCTTGTATTTGCTAGATCATACATAGATAGATAGATAGATTTAATCAGATCATACATGCCGCTCCATGGTCTGCCGCCTCTCAGCAGCGCCAGCACATACGGCCAAAAGCTGAATTCCAGCGCTTTCATCATTGCTAGTGGCATATTAATGTAAATGATTCTCTGTAACCGTGTTGTTACATTGTTACGATCGGTTGAAAGCATTTGTATTCTTTTCAACAAGCAGATGGCTCTACCATGTTTGCCAAAATTTACCAGGCTGCATGGTTTGCTCCTCATTGCTATAGTGCAGCTGTAACTGCTCCCATAAAAATCGAAATCTCTTGAAAGGGGAGCAAGATGGTCCTTTGCTTGCAAAGATTTGTAGCTTGGGTGGCGGCACAAGTGCTGCACCGCGTGATTGACAATTAAAAAAAAAAAAGAAAAGGGTTGTTTCTCCTCTTTTTTCTAAGCTTTTTTTCCGCTCTTCCAATACAAATCATACAAAAAAAAATTAGTTAAAAGCTGTGGAAATTCATTTTCAGATAACAATTGACGCCTCCAGTTTGAAGATTTAAACACTGATAGTTATCAAATTCAAGCCGGTTGGCTAGTGATATTTTATAAAATCGTATAACTCCCTGCTTTGTTGGTCGACATGAGCCACGGTTGTCGCGGAGATGTGTTGTAGTTCTTGTGCGAAAACACAGAGAAGCAGCACATAGCGATGTCCTACTGTGTCAGCATCCGCCTAGTGCGCCGCGTGGGCGCTGTTCAATACCCAGGGCTCAACGGTGATACCAGGGTGCACGCTTTCTTTGGCCCCATGCTCGGCTACTTTGAGCCAAAATGGTTGGAAAATGGGTGTCCATATATATATATATATATATATATATATATATATATATATATATATATATATATATATATATATATATATATATATATATATATATATATATATATATATATATATATATAACACACAAAATTAGCTTTACCGCACAAGGACGGATTTTTTGTTACGCTAGGACGAACGACCCGTCTAAGTTGGCATGAACCCTTTCCCAAGCATTTCACTGCAAAATAACGGTGCACCATGCCAGATAAAATCTCTTAGTTATTATAACAAAGGCGCTAAGGCTCGCACTCACCACCTTTTGAATGGGAGGCGAGTGCCCTAACCACTAGAGCACCGCTATGATGTCCAGACACTCGCTAGTAATATACTTTCAAACTATTAGTGGAAGTGAAATGAAGCTGAGAGCTTTTACGTGGTTTGGTTATTGTTCCAGCCAGCCCATGTGCACAGCATTTATACGGCATCTCTACTCTCTGGCCCATTAGCGTCGTCGTACGCATATTTGTTTATCCAGTCATGTACAAGCTAACATGGAATTGTCGCTGTTCCTATACCCACGGCGCTCCAAAAACCTGAAGTTTTTCGAGCGCTAGGAATATGATGTACTTGGCGGACAGCGACGTTTCAGGCGAAGCCGAAGATTCGTGCGGGCTTCGGCTTCTAGTTTATATCCCTCACACAGGCACACTGTACGTTTCGGAACCAAAATTTCTTTTTCAAGGACGCGGGATCGAATCCAGGCCTCGGCGGCCGCTTGTCAATGAAGGCGAATAGCAAGGCACGCGTGTACTGTGCGATGTCAGTGCACGTTAAAGAACCCCAGGTGGTCGAAATTTCCGGAGTCCTCCACTACGGCGTCGCGCATAGCCTGAGTCGCTTTGGGATGTTAAACCCCACAAACCAACCAACCTTTTGAATCCGTGGCAGGCCGGCAAGAAGCTTCTTGCGGTAGACTTATCCCGTTTGACTCAGTTTCAACATTTCCAAAAATATGCAGATGAATATGCATTCGTGATGAGATGCAGCTCACTTAACTGATAGAAAGCTAGCATGTCGTTTCATTTTCAGTCGTGCCACTCTTTGATACCGCCGTGTACGATTTCCGGTCGCATCCAGACAAAATGTGGCAGATGCGGCGCCTGCATTCGCTCGGGTGGTATCGATTTTAAACGGTCGTAATTCGCTCGCCGTACTGCATAAGTGGCGTTTATAAAGATTTACTGTTCGTTTATTAAATCTCCGCGGCAACTCGCATAATGCGTGATCGTCAAGTTACTCCGAGATTCATATTTCATGGTAATTATGCGCGCGTCCAGTTCGCGGCCAGAATGTGGTTGCAGCCACCTCGGCCGTTTGCCTCGACTGGCTCCCAACTCCCTTCGTGCGTGCTTCCGGCTGTTTGCAAGCTGCGTTGGTTAAGCTCTGTTACTTAGATTGCATCCGTTATGGCGTTTCTTTTCTCGTTGTGATGTAGTTTACTTATGTACTTGTGCCGGGTAAAGATGCTCGATCAAAATTCCTGCCTTTGCCTCGGCTTGTTCTAATTAGTATATATCGGACGTCGCCAGCCTGTGTGCGGATGATCTGTGTCGGATTTCTGCCTTATAGAAACACCTCTATCCGGTTATGTCTTCGTGAAGTTTAACAGAATTGGTGGAACGATGTACACCTTATACGCAATTAAGCTTCAGTCCTTTAAGCATGAGCAAAAAAATAAGTTCCACTGTTTTTTGTTTTCGTTGCTTTGAATGGGTTTCATATATTAACTGTAGGTACATAGTGGTAAATTACTGGTTAAAATTGTTTGCGTGTTTCTTTGAGTGACGGAAAAGAAAGGGCTTGAAGGTCTTGACCGCTTGTTTCAACGATTGGTTATTAGCAATAACAGACAATAAATATACTTCGTCATGCCTAAAGTGGGAAACTTACCTGGTTTTGAAATATCGTCGATGAAAGGTTCCGCCGACTGGACGGAGAGAATCCTCTTGTACTTTTATGCGTCCCGGCTTCACCTGCTTGTTTTCTTTTTCTTTTTTCACAATAATCCTTGGTGAGCGTCAAGAAACAGCAGCGAAATCACTTTAGTTTTCACAAATCTTCACCGGCACCCTTTAGTGTTCGTCTACCGAATTCTAAACACTGTTCCACTAAATCACCACTAGAACGGCGTGCACAGGCACCCCGTCACTGAGAGTTCATATCCGACTTTGCCAGTCACTGATAAAAACGACAGTCAGAATCCTGAACTTCCTTTTCCGATCTCCCTGTTTTGCGCAGATACGCCGACAGTCAAGCTGTGGTTTCCTTCTGGGAGTCCCTAGGCCTCAACGGAGGGGCCAGCATCCTCAAGGTGAGTGGCAGGATCTCCTGCTTTTCCGATGCGATCTCCGTATTCAGCTATCGCCCGCAATCGAAGACGACGCTCAACAATAAACACGGTGTAAACGTGCGCCCTCGTCGCTGCTTCCCGGTCTGTGAGGACTATGATGAGACTATGGTGACTCCGGGAACAAAGGAGAAGACCGTGCCTTCTTCCCGTAGGTAGCTTGAATGGAAGGAACCGAGAACCAGGAAACGTTTCACTTCGTACTGTCGAAGGGAAGACGCTGCTTTTCTTCTGAGCCGCGCTTTTCCTTGCTGGAGTGGGCGCGCCTGTGGGACGCCGTCCGGAGGACCGACTCCTCCGTTCCGACGGCTGCGACTGCGGAGAGCCGTGAATCACACCACGCGCACCAGCACCATCGCCACACGCACTACGGCGGGCCCGTGCGCGTGCGCTTGCAGCAGCGACGAGGCGGTTTTCTTCTTTTTTTGCCCTCTTTTATTTCTCCTCTCCTTTCGTCCCCTTCCTCCTCATCCTCCGCCGTGGGCCAGAACCCGGATAGACCGAATGAAAGCGTCGACGAGAATGAGGACCTTTCTCCTCCTCCTCTTCCAGCCTTCCTTAGCGCTGACACCCTCGCCCGCTCTCCTCTCCTGACGGAGGAGCAGGATGGCGTAACGGACCAGCCGTGTCCCCTCTACTTCCCCTCCTGCTGCCCATCCCGGCGTTCTTTCCGTGGAGGAGCAAGAGGGAGGGATGAGAACCACTGGGCATCTCCGCGAGAGGGACTTCAGCGGGAAGAGAACGCGGTGGGGGTTACGCAAGAGGAGGAGGGATTTGGGGGAGACGCCAGGCGGGCGAGAAGACGGAGGGGGATGAGAGTTGGGACGCAGGAGCGAACCATTCTCGGCGTTAGAGGTAGGGCCCGCGCGTGCCGGACTCGGAGAGCAGCCTCCCTATTTCGCTCTCCCCTTTGCCTTAATTCTGAGGGGATGGGAAAGCGTGGCGGGATTGAGGGAAGCTGCGAGCGATGCGGAGAGACGAGGCGCGCCGGTGCCGCCGACCGGCGCTACCGCGCTGAGTTTCGGCTCGCCCCCGAGACCTCGCGTGGCGCTGCGATCGACATCTTGAGACATCTTTTCACGTCGCGCCGCTCTCCCTTCCCTCACAGGCTCAGTATTTTTTTTTTCTGTTCAATATTCTCTTTTTCGCTATCTCTCTCCTATGCGCTATCTACAAACACGCCCCTTCATAGACGCGCGATCCCGATTTCACTGTGCGACTGAGCAGTCGTAGTAGCGTTCCTTTTTTCTTTTTCAAACCACGTCCTTATGTATCCGCTTTATAATCCTTTTTCTTTTCTTTCTGCGACATCTAGCTTTTTTTACGATAAACTTTCCTGAATTATTAAGCTCGGCCTTAGCTGTGTAGTAAAGGCATTTTCTCACACTACCACACTCGTTGCACAAGCGCACCCTTCCTTTTTTTTTTTGTTCTTTTTTTTTTTTTGCTCGTGTGAAATTTGGATTGGTCGTATTGTAACGCTATTGTCATTGTGATTAAATTAAGGCCCCAGGATCGATCTACTCGTACTCAGGGGCAGGCGGGGATTCCATTCGCCTGTCAGTCCGCGGCGACGCTGGATCCGGTGTTGTGTATTCTGCGAAGACGAGGCTGTGGGCGTGCTGTCGATGCGTGAAGGTCCGCTCCAGACGCTTGGGTCCCGGGGATGGCCACAATAAATAACAAAAACTCCGAGCCAGAACGATGAAGACCAGCAAACAAGCCCGAGCTCTCGTCAACCGGGCAGTGGACGGCCTGCCCTCATTCCGCAGTGCGAGGAACCACCTCCTCTTCTATGAAGTCATAACTATGCATTATAGAAATTCCCACAAAATATATCCCCCCTCCCCTCTCCTCACCATTCCCTCACCAAAGCCGAACAGGGGCTTGGAGTCGACTTCAAACCGCCACAATGCCTTCCCCTTTCCTTCTTTTCCTCATACATAGAAGGGAAAAATCCCCTAACTGTATATTATGGCCAAGTACCAGAGCTGATTTCAGGCACACGTATCAAATTTGCCCTAATAAACCACAACCCCCTTTAAAGGAGTACAATCAGAAGAGCGATGGGAGGCCGCTTTGCGCAGCTCACAACCGAAGCTACAGCTCCGCATCGTGGACTGGGCCTTGAGGGTCGCAACGGCCCAAATGTACCCGGTTATCTAGAGCGGCCCGAAGGCCTGTCGCCGTCCTCCCCACCCTTTTCCCACCCTTTCCGAGCCACGTATAAAGTTTTACCACCACCACCAGTGAATACGCTTCAGCGCTCTTTTAAAGTGAAATCCTTTAATGGCTCATCGTTGTCAGCAAAAGTGTCACGCTTTTGCGGCTCCTTCGACACTTAAAAAATAAATAATTCTCCCACCGGGGAATCGAACCTCCAACCCTTGGACCCCAGCCCAGCGCTTTACCACTGCGGCATGCCCCGGATCGTGAAACACTCTTCATAATTCCCCTTGTCTACAGTGAGGATGATAGCGAGATTCCGCGAGTAGCAGATCCTGCGCCTTTCCTTTCCTGTAGACGTATTATAGAACGCCGGTGAACTTTCATGCGTTCAATGAAATGCTGGTTGTGTTCGACAAGAGGCGCGCGATGTACCGTCACGACAGGTCGTGACGTCACAAGGAGATTAGTCTGGCCATATTATGTCCAGATGGACGATAGAAAAAAACGATAAATGAGGGGCGAGAGGGACCCTCGACCATATAATCTGGGAATGTGCTAGCTCCCCAGGGGTTGAAGCAAATATAAATTGTAGAGAAGCCTGGGAAGCCCTGCTACGGAGCGAGGTCCCTGCTCCACAGCAACAAGCCATCCTCCTGGCGGACGAAGCCGCGAAAAACCAAGACCTCTTTGCCTGCTTCTGATCGCAGAGGTCCCGGCTCCCGTTCCTTAGGCCTGCGTGCGGGGGGCGGAGACTGGGGGGCCTCCTTATTTGGTGGAAGAATAAAGTTATCACATCACATGCATATACAAAGCTGACCCCACCGGGCGTTCGATTCAGGCGTCCGTGCGCCCTTTCATTTGCCGCTTCCTCGAACGTTTATTTCTTTTTGAAATAAAGTTTTCTCTCTCTCTCTCTCTCTCTCTCTCTCTCTCTCTCTCGAACGTCGCACCACACAGCAAACAGAAGCAGATCCAGATATATGTCGAGACGTTAGTACAGCATGCGTCAGCGGCGTTTGAAATTGAGGCTAAGTATTCGAACACCTTAGAACGGCGAGTGAATTTTATGTGCAAATATATTTCTGCGACCATGCATTAAGAAGAAAACCACTCGAAAAAAAAATAGTAAGTACACTTCTCACTCATATTCGTGGACGGATCATTGGCTACATGTTAATAAAGGGCTTCGTTTCTTATTATATGTTGCTGTGCCTGGGGTTCGCAGCTAAAGGGAACATATTGCTCGATCCGTGATCCAAAGGTGGGAAAACGTATGCATTGTGCTGGTATGTTTTGAGTTGCAACAGCGCGATCCCGAGTGAAAGAGGATGGGACTCAACGGCAGCCTAGGCGCCTAACTTAACCTGCACTAACCAAGACGGGTTCTGCGTCATCCGAGAAGATGGGTATCCGTGCCCGCGGCAGATTTTCTCGCAGCTTTGGCGCTGAAGCACATATTTGAGATCACAGGGTATGCCTTTTAAAACTTTCCGCGGTCTTTTGATTTCATTTTGATATCTCAGTCATTGTTGGTTTGCGCCTCGCGCCACGTGCATCTCGTCGAAGTGCAGTACGTGAAGGTACAGGGTTACCTCGGGCGTAATATTAGATTAGGAAAAGGAAATAATGCGGAAGGTCCGGCCAACTTTTCAATAACAAAGAAGGAGGTTCTGGAGGCTAGGTTTCACTGAAATTTCCTGCTTGATAAGGTCCTGCTCGGTTTTCAGTCTATTGATGCCGTCGTTTCTCCATTGAAGGCTGGTATCAAAGGTTCGAAGTGATAGTTTTCGGTAAAGCTAAGATGTTACATTTGAAAATACCGAGGTAGTTCAAGGGTTCTTTTTCGGTCGCCAAAAACAACATAATTACCTTTTATTTTACAGGAAGAGAGCGCGGAGGGGGAATGAGAGGAGACGGGATGGGGAGGGGCATGCCTCGCTGTGATATGTCGTAGATTGAGGTAGCGTTACTAGATTCCGCCAGTTTCGAACTCTTTTTTCGTCGGGATGCTTATTGTCTTTCCCCGACAATTTTTTTGTTCGCTTTGAACTGTCTTTTTTTTTTTATTGTCCTGCCTCCGAACTTATGCGAAAAAATCATTTCTATCCAGTTTACTAGTGCTTTCTTCTCGTATATTACCGTTTTTCCTTTCGCCATTTTCTTTCGTGTCTTTTTTTTTTACACTGACCTGCTTCATGCGTCCTTTGTTTAGTCTCCTTGTATCCCTGGTAATGATCTTCATCCTTTTCCCTTTTTTTCTCACCCCCCCCCCTCTTTCCCCGATTGCCCTTGGAGTAGTCTTAGTAAATGCCTTTGTTGTCTTTCTGTCTATTCCCCCCCCCCCTTTTTTTTTCGTTACTTTGCCCCCTTCAGCGGAAAGGAAGAAGGTCCCTGTCGCCGTTTCTGTATTTCCTGCAAGTATCCGCGCTTTGCTCCTACGATCCTTTTTCTTTTTTTTTTTTCGCCCTTGGTTGCTCATTGGTATAGCTGTCGAGGCGATAGGCGCGCTATTTTTCTCCATACCCATGCACCTCATATCATTCGTCTCTTCTTTGCGCTTGCTATTTTTGATTTCCTATTTCTAGCACCTCTTTCTTTTTTTCCCTCTCTCCGAAGGTCTCCCTATACCATACGCCCAGCGCCTGGCCTTTCTTTTCGCATCACGATTTGTTTTAAAACGGCGGTATCGAGCACATCCTAGGAGGAGAAGATAGAACAGAGCGCGAAAAGATCTCCCATATGTTCTTGGGAGGCGACGTTTAGGCCAGTGTACGTAGCGCCGTCTAGATCAGGGCGGCGCAACTTGGCCGTAAACGCTGTAGCGTTCGCTGCTTTCTTCACTGATACTGTACCGTAACTTTCACTTTGCCTTATATTTGCTGTTTTTCTTTTCTTTTTTTTTTGCGTTTTCCCCGCTTCGTTTCTTTTTTTCTAGCCGCTCCTTTGTCGCTCATGCGAATCATTTTGTTTTTCTTCGGTTTCCTCTTAGCATGGGGCTCCAACCGATTATTTGTAACAGTTTCTCCTCTGCTTTTTCTCTCTCTCTTCCTTAACGTGCTCAAGTGGTTAAACCTGATTGATAGCGAGCTTTCTTGGACATTGCGGCTTCCTCTTTCCGCCGCGAACTTCGGTTTGCGGCATCTCTCGTTTCTTGTATGATTCTCTGTTTTCGGTCTTGTATTGTCTTGTTTCGTTTCGTTTCATTTTGTTTGCAACGTGTCCTCTGTTTTGCGACCGCGCGTTGCTCCGGAATCCCTTAACCATGAGCTCCTTTACCTTCAAGAATACGCGGCTCTAGCGGTCGTCACTGCTTCCTTTCTTCACTTACGCCTTTCGACCCGAACCTGGCGTCGCTGTCTGCTTGTGTTACTGTGGTACTTTGAGGTACTTTGTTCTGCTGCGTCCTAAACCCATTGTGTTTTCTTCCTTAATTCATTTTTTTTTGTTTTTATTTTTTTATAGTTTCTCGCTTCTGGAGAGCATAATGTTACATTCTCCCTCTCACATTTCCCTCGATCGTTGCTTCCATTCGCGCGCTCCGGTCGGGCCCGCCGTTATGTTTTGTTGCAGGCCTGTACGTCTCTCTGCGCCGTTTGGACGTCGCCTTCTTCTGCGCTACTTACGCTGTAGTCCCTAACGACGCCCACGTGGCCTTCTCTTAATGCCCGCTGTCCGTTGTCCGCGCATTATACCTCCGCAGTTTCCCCCGCGTTCTCTTCATCTACTCTTTTGGTTCGATATCCTCTCGTTCGAACGTCCATTCTTTTTGTCACCTCTCTCCCCGTTTCCCTCAAGCGCCATCATCCGTCCTCCTCTGCACAGTGGTGGCCATCGAAATGGTTTGCTGGACACGGGAAAAGGGGAATGGCAGGGTCTCTTCCTTTCCTCCGACCCTGTGTTCTCCATCCTTTGTGTTCAGCCCCTATTCCAAAGCCTTCGTCGTTGGTCGCTCCCGCTCGCGGTACGACTGCTGCTGTTGGAGAGTGGGCTCGAACACGGTCATTACGACTCGCCGTAACGACAACGTCCTCGCCTTCTTGTTCTACCCTATTTTTCTTTCCTTTGCGCCTCGCCTTGTCGCGCCAAGCTAAACTCCTATTCTTGCCTTTCTCTCCTTGGCGGCCTTCAGTGTGCACTCACCCGTCCTCTCGCCGTGCTCGCAACGGGGACGGCTTACGGAAAGCCGGCGACGCCATCGTTATTGGCTACTTCCTTTTTTCCTTTCTACATTTCTGTCCTCTTGTCCTTTTTTCCTTCATTCATTCTGGACCTCTTTAAATGTATCCCGGTTTTCTATGTCCGCCAACTTTATTTTAATGCACTAGCGCTAGAGGTCACTCAGATAACTCGACATCGGCGTCGGTGGTGTCGGCGTGGGCACTGTGAGCGAAAAGTCGCGTCCATGACGCTGACCGATGGTAGCTGATATCTAGTATGGCCGGATACTGATTATTCCCTGGTTTGTGCCACTTAACGAAACCACATGATATCATGAAGTTGGCAGGAGCTGCCAACTCTGGTTGCACACTTGAGATTGGGAAGGGTAGGAATCAACCTCCCGGTACTCATGTCAAAGTGGGGCTCTATATATTTGTTGCGTGGTTGCTTACGTTCTGTGGCTAGATACCGTGGGAGCTTTGGACTGTATGCTAATAACAATGAGTGAAATATTACAGGAAAAAAATTAAGGGATTCTAATTATGAGAGCAGAAAAGACTACACATGCGCGAAAGAAGAACCATAATAGGGGGCACAGACGGAAGTCTTTAACGCTATCGCATCATTCCTTAAAGGCGGATATTAAGTGTCCCCCCCCCCCCCCCCCCAGGTTGTATCCGCTTCTCTAGTCCTACAAGTTACATGTAGAATAAGGGAACGCAGGCTGCTCGCAAGACAGACCCAACCATGCAGGTTTGTCCTGGCGCTGCAAGTTGTCGGCGCTCCTTTGACACGACGCGAGTGAAGCCGTCCAGTGTCCTATAGCCAACTGGCGACAGTTTGGATTTACGCCCCCGAACAGGGCCTCCCTTGTTAAGCCGCTATGTTTTCTTTTGTTTCCCCTCCTCTTCCAGCCCTCCTTTTCCCTCTGCTCCAGTTTGCTCGGACAAAGTTCGCCCGGATGCGCAAGTCAGGCTAGTAACCCCCATGCAAAAAAAGAAAAAAAAAAGAAAAAAAAAAGAAAAAAAAAGAAAAAAAAAGAAAAAGAAAAACTTCGACACTGGATGACGCTTCACATGATCCTTCTTTTGCAACACAAACGCTTTTGACGTTCCCCGTGTAACCGGTTCCCGTCTCGGAAGCGCCTCCGCTTCTCGCTCGAGGGAAGTGTCGTCGCCTTTACTGTGTTGCACCATTGTTTTCTTCTCACAACAGAGTGCCTAGCCGGATGGTCTAGCCTCATTAACGGCGTTTCGTCTCATCTTCGTAGCTCAGAGGGAAAAAAAGATGAAGGCAACCTGATAGCGATGACCCTGTACAACGCTCTTCCCTCACACACGACGGGCAGTCCGCTGGCTCTTGTGTTCTGGGAAGGTACACCAGTGGCGAACCCCCTGAGGGGCTGTAAAAATGAGCGTCTTGTCCCGTCAGCTTCTGGTGCTTTTGTCTTAGTTGCTGTCTTTGGTTTCTTTAATATATATATATTTTTTTTTTTAGCCACTAATGACAGCTTCCAAGCAGCGCTCTTTGTCCCTGTTCTCGTCCTTGTCACGCGAGACTAAGCATCATTTTCTTAATTCTTGCAAGGAGGAGGTGTGAAACCGGGCTGACATCTTTTCCTGCCTGTCAGCGATCCAGTAGCAATGTTGTAAATGTGCCAGTTATGATAACCGAGGCCAGAAGTTGATCGTTTGAATGCGGACGCCGCTAAGAGGCGTTGTCGTAACATCCGAAAAGGTCAGCTTTGCAACCGGTCATGTCGTTAGCTACCACTTCGAGGTCAGGTTCCTCGTTTTTCTTTGCATCGTTTTGACTGACACATCGGCTGTGCTTTGCTTTTTCTTCTCTTTCGCGTGTACTTTGGCCAACAAACTTAAACATCACCTCGGCTTTATTTCCGAGACATATTTCGTTATGTTGGAAGTAGAACGAGGAGGTGGGGAGGAGTGCCTAGTCCTACGTTTGGTCCTACAAGCACCCTCGGTTCAAACGCGATGAACTAGCATAACGACTCCTGTATTCGCTGTTGCGCTGTCCTTTTGTGATCGTTGCTACTGCCACGAAAGGTGGCATCGCACTTCCCACTATAGCGTTAGACAACTGCACTCCTTTTGTGCGGCTCCGTGCGCTTCTAAAGTCGGCAACCGCCGAATGTGTAAAGCATCTCATAAGCACATTGAGTGATATTAGTGGCTGGAATTTCATGCTGAAAAATAATACGAAACAAAAAGCGAATAGCAGCGCTATGATGACAAGAACAGTGGAGGCATTCGTAAACACTGTACTACGGTATCTGTCTGAATGTTGTTTTTTTCTCTGCTTCTTGAGTGTGGAGTGGCCACTCAAGCCGAAGGCGAGGACAGGCAGTGGAATTTCGTGAAAGTAGCCCATATGTTTTCTAAGGCAAACAAAAAAGAGTTCATACTTGTCTGGTTGTGGATTGAGGCCTTCGGTTGGCCTGTTTTCTCGGCGCGTTCGATGTTCTTGTACCTGCATTACCGCTTTTTAGCTTACGCGATACCTAGCCGAAGATCCGGACGAAGCTTTCCAATCCTGGGCGTAAACATTTGTCCGAATGTTGGTCTCGGGCGATATCTTCGAGATACAAAAGCGGCAACGCAAACCCACCAATGCTGCGCACTATTTGATAATACAGCTCGGGCGCTAGCTGGCCAACAGCGCTTTATTCCAGGAGCAGAAGCTCTGCAGCTGCATCTGCGTAGAAAGACCCTGATATATCAATGTCTGAGAACGCGAATCGGCAAGCAGCACCTTGTTACCGGAATAAGACATGCTGCGCGAAGCCTCTCTGAGTGTCACTTATACGACAGCTGATTTCAGACTCGAGGATTCGAATCCCAGGTGCAGCGGCTGGATTTCGATGGAGGTAACTGCAGAAACCTCCATATTGCAGAATATGGTCCGAATTGGTCACCTAACAGATGTTTTTTGTCATAGGCGTCATTTCACGTTCGCGCCCCTCGTTGTAACTATTTCATTGGTACCCTAGGGTATAAGAACATTACAGAGGGGAGTGGGTGATCGAGCTACAAAGTCGTTTACGTGTGCAGCAGCAGTAAAACAAGCATATCCAAGTGAAAAAATACTAGCAGTAGATGTTTTGTACAATGTTATGAAGAAGAATAGATATGAACTTGTGATTTCGCTGTGACGTATCTTGGTGCACAGTGAATTAAGTTTTATAAATTATCAGACGTGAACATATTCTTGCGTTCTACCACAAATCTCTCTAAACAAGGTCCTTCAACCCGTACGTGACTCGCCGCGTTTGCTGAACCATTTAAGATCTTGGCGTCTAAGACTCTAAGTAAGCTTTATTCGCGATGAGAGCTACTGGAGATTGCTCGTGTGAGACTGTACGCTTCCTGATTTTCGCATCGCCGGATCTTGGCCAGTCTCGAATCATCCAGCGCATCATAGATGGAGAACACTGACTATACCAGCCGAGTGGTACTGCGAAGAGTCGCCGAGAGACATAACTGCTTCGGCATCCCTATCATCATCGCCTAGGCCATCCTGCCCGAACGTGTCTCCACAGTCTTATCTCTCAATCTGGCTACTGTTTTCATCTTCTCAAATGTACTGTCTCCCCTTACTGGGCAAGCACCGGTTAGTTCTGTGTTTTGAACGGCCTACTAAAATACTGATTATCTCATCTATAGAATGGCATATCAACTCATGCTGGCTCGCTATCTATTTACGGTAAAATGGTTTTTGCTATCTGTCAGTGGCAAAATCTTCCTTACCGCGGCCCGTAGTGCACTAGTTGAGGCTGAGGCTTCTTTGGTACTTCGGGGCTTTTGTTCAAGCCTAACAACGTAAGAGCTATAGGTAATACCTGTCTGTGCAAAGTGTGGTACTGGGCCTCATTCTAGGCTGTTCAAATAGCTTCGAGGCAGCCGGAGATTCGGCTGATCTGGAGATGCGAGCTGAATTGAATTCATTACCCGCAAAAGCCCCGCCATACCCGGCCCCGCTATTCAACTTAGGCACGAGGCCTTCACAGCGGGCAAACTTTGGAGTCATGTTCTCTGTATCTTCCGTTATGCATTCCCAAAGCGAAAGTTTCTATCCTCAAACCAGCGTCCCCGTCTTCCGACAGGTTCGTTTGAGTTTGAGTTTGAGTTTATTTTGATTTAGACAAAACTGTCTGGGTGAAGAGGGCTAAAGGTGACACGCGTGGTCACCTGACTGGGCCCTAGACACCCTGCATTCATGCAGACAGAGTTTGGAACACAGCAAGAACACAGCAAGTTTGGAGCATAGCAAGAACACAGCAAACGATTTCATGTTGCAATATATACATAGGAAAAAAAAAAAACACCTTTGTTACAAAACAAACAATACCCACAGATAGGTTTGCTTGACAAAAAAAACACCTTTGTTTCAAAAAAATAATACAAACAGATACGTTAATTTGACAGAGCGAAAAGAAAGACATTCCAGAAGAACTTGATCTTCCAAACAGTGTATAATATGCGAACATTGCATTGCTTACACACACCAGCTGGTTTCAACTTATTCACGTGGCATTCACTGAAGAAAATGACTAAAGAAGAAAATATTTGCCTGTTTCCGGAAGGCAGGCAGAGAGGAACAGGTTTTCATAATATCAATCAGGTGAGGATAGAGGTTCAGGAGGTGAGGAATTTGCCAACTGAATAATTGTCTACCATAATTCGTCCGGCAGTTGTTCTTGATAAAAATGGTTTTCCTAAATTCGTAATGTGGCTCATGTTTTGTATATTTGAATATGAATAGTGCTGGATTGCTTTTAAAATCTGAAAAGGCAACCTCTGACAATCGCAGCTTAAATAATGATTCAATGTCCAGAATTCGATTTGGCCTAAAATGTAATGATGTCGAGTCACGTCGTGATAGATTTTCAATAAAGCAGACACCTTTCTTCTGTAATAAATAGAGGCTTTCCATATTTGTCCTCGAAGTGCTGCCCCATACAAGCAGGCAGTAATGTAGCCGCGAGTGAACAGTGCTGAAATAGAGCTGATGCCGGAGATAACGAGGTTCGTAGTCGTCGTACCCCAGGCGGTGGAGTCCCGTTAAATACTCTCCTTCTCCGCTTCGGTCGGTCGAACGTCGACGCTGGCTGGCATCTCTTTCGGTGTCCAAAGAAGATGCGGAGAATTGGTGCGCACTCAACCTTCTTGGGCTACGAGACGGTTGTTGAGAATATGTCCTCTCTCTCTCTCTCTCTCTCTCTCTCTCTCTCTCTCTCTCTCTCTCTAAAGAAAGCCAGGGCACGCGCGTGCTGCAAATTGCATCGCAACCAAATCGAACACCGAGCGCGTCGCGCGCGTCCATTGGATGATGCTTTCTTCATCCGCGTATTAAACACCCAGTTTGTTCTTATATCCACGTGTGCCTCTTTCTTTCTGTCTCACTTGGCGTTGTGTTCATCGTTCCTTCTTGCGACTTCTGATATTGACAGTGAATCGGTGCTCCCTGTGTTCCATTTGCTCCCATTTTGATTTTCCTTTCGGCTTCCGTCTTGCTGCGGAAATTCTGCTAGTTGGTGTGCCCACTTCCGTCTGGTCACGTGTGTCAAGTTTCTGGCGGGGCGGTTGCATCTCTTGCTTGTTCGGAAAATTCGGGCGCTGCGGGAAAATTTGCCAATGCTTTCGATCGTAGCTGGGTCACGTGAATAAGACGGTGGATTTAGGAACAAGAACGACTTTTTTTTCTCTCAGATTGTTATGATCCGTGAGTAAGGAACAAAAGTAAATGGGGTGGTTTGTTGCGTTTCAACATTTTTCCCTAGTTCCCTAATCGAGGCTAACTGAGTTGACGCCGGTGGTCTTTCTCATTTTCAGACAATGCCTATTTGTTTTCGACTGAAGAGAGATGATATTGCACATAGAACGGAATAATATATTTCGCTTACTTTTCGCCGCACATGTACACACCTGCTTGTTTTTTAATTTGTTCTGTATGAATGAATGATTTTGTTGTTGCTTTATGTAATACCCTGCATCATGTATGAAGGATCTGTATGGGCACGTTTTTTGTGCGCTCTGCTGCTGTCTGTGTGAATACGGGGGGTGAAAGCTTGTCAAGCTGCTGTTCAGCAGCTTTTTCTTTCATCTCCCCTTGTTTTGGAAAAACATGAAAATAAACAGTATCTTATCTTATCTTATCTTATATATATGTGTGTGTGTGTGTGTGTGTGTGTGTGTGTGTGTGTGTGTGTGTGTGTGTGTGTGTGTGTGTGTGTGTGCGTGCGTGCGTGCGTGCGTGCGTGCGTGCGTGCGTGCGTGTGTGTGTGTGTGTGTGTGTGTGTGTGTGTGTGTGTGTGTGTGTGTGTGTGTGTGTGTGTGTGTGTGTGTGTGTGTGTGTGTGTGTGTGTGTGTGTGTGTGTGTGTGTGTGTGTGTGTGTGTGTGTGTGTGTGTGTGTGTGTGTGTGTGTGTGTGTGTGTGTGTGTGTGTGTGTGTGTGTGTGTGTGTGTGTGTGTGTGTGTGTGTGTGTGTGTGTGTGTGTGTGTGTGTGTGTGTGTGTGTGTGTGTGTGTGTGTGTGTGTGTGTGTGTGTGTGTGTGTGTGTGTGTGTGTGTGTGTGTGTGTGTGTGTGTGTGTGTGTGTGTGTGTGTGTGTGTGTGTGTGTGTGTGTGTGTGTGTGTGTGTGTGTGTGTGTGTGTGTGTGTGTGTGTGTGTGTGTGTGTGTGTGTGTGTGTGTGTGTGTGTGTGTGTGTGTGTGTGTGTGTGTGTGTGTGTGTGTGTGTGTGTGTGTGTGTGTGTGTAAGCACATTGTTTTTCTTCGCTGTCAACGCCTGCTTAATGCCTTTAGTTGGTTAAATAGGTTTATAATGCCCATTTGGGACACTGACGCGAAACCATGGGAGTGGGTCACTAAAATATTACCACGTTCTTGCTTCCGCGAGTCGACATTTGAGTGGCAGTCGTCATGGTTACCTGTTATCTCGCTTAATCTAGCACGGAAACCACGCATAAACATAGTGCTTAGATGCAAACTACTATTTATGTTGAACTCCTACCTGCTGCCTCAGTAGCATTAATCCTTAAATAACGAGAGCAGTTTCTTGTACAAGCAGAGCTCCAGGGGCTGTCGTTTTTCACGTTCACTACCCGCAAATAAACAGTTCAGAGTTTAATTGGTTTTTGAGCTGAAATGATTGCCACGTTGATTCACAGAAAAAAGTCGGTGATTCGTTCGTAGGAAATAGTAGTCGCCGAGAAAAATATGCAGGAAATGGTCTTCTGAAATTGACACCGAAAAAAAAAAAAAAAAAAGAGCGCCCAGTATAAATAAGTTCAACCTCCCTAGTTATCCAGCATTCAATACTAAGGCTCCCTCTCAACAGTTGTTTTTATTGAGGCATTGTTCGTTGCTCTGGCTTTACTTAAGTCGATGATATCAAACAATGCGTAACTGCTTTTTTTCTTGCCAGCACTTCACAAGCGTAGTATGAAAAGATCTGGGCTGTTTTCCTTTTGATCGCACAATGAATTGAGTTCTAGAGGTTCGCGACTTTCACACCGTTTTGCCGAGACTGTATGTATATCGTGTATTCCTTCGTCTCGATTTAATACTGTAGCGAAGGGACAGTCGAGTCCCATTGTTTACAATTCGCTTAATTCGTACTTCCCGATAACTCGAACTGACGCTTCGGTCCTTTTCGCAGCATTCGAGTTTCGTATGATTCGATCTCCTTTGAGTCTTGGCTGTCCACATTTGGCTGTAATTATGTTTGCCTCCGAGTGAGTGCTGTCGCGCTGCTGCTTTTGGGCAACATTTCTTGCCTCGCACGTTGTGTAACCCGACGTTAGCGAACTGGAGCGTCGTCTTGCTTGCGCTCTGGCGTCTACCGCAGGTGTGGGCTGGCTAGACGGGACAAAACCGTCTCGGCCTGCCGCTTCATCGATCCCCGGTTCCCTTTCACGTCCGACACAGCACACCTGCAATTGATGTTCGCTGCCCGAGCCATTCTGCATTTAATTGCCGCGCCTGTTCCGTCTTTCAGGAGCACACACGAGCCGTTCTGGTGGCGGCTTTCTTCCTTCCTCCCCTGTCCGGGAAGGAAGACGGTCCCTATTGATGTCGCGTGACTCGCGTGGTTTCCTTCGCTCTTTCTCTCTTTCTTTTTTTTTTTTTTTTAGTTTCTGCCTGTGTGTTGCGTCGCTTGCACCGTCTCTGTCGGCTCCTTACGCAGCTGTCCCAAGAGTCTCAGTAGAAGTCACATTCTTTTTTGGTCATTTTCTTTCCACCATGCAGGCTGTTGCACAGTGCACGGTGCATGTTTGCACTGGTGCACGGTGCAGTACGGTGCATGTTTGCACCGTAGTGCCGAGCACAAAGTCGCGGGATTGAACCCCGGGTACGGCCACCGCGTTTAGTAGGATGCTGAATGCGAAAGCGCCTGTTCTCGGTGAACTCTGAACTTTGTAAACTACGAATATCTCATCACTACGATGTCCTTGATAGCCTACCTGCAGCTTCAAAGCCCTAACCCCAAAGTCCTAGAAAAGAAAGTTCCTGAAAAACGCGTCTCCATTTTCGAAGTAGGGAAGAGTGTCCCTTAAGTGCCATGAAACGTGCCGTAACCACATTAAAATCAAGAATATATATTGGTTTACACATTGGATGTAATCAGCTGCGTTTTATTTTTTTTTTTTTTCGTCTTTTTCGTTTAGCAGAAGGGTTCTCGGGTCCTGATTTTCGTTTAGTACTACTTCATTTATCGCTATCTTTAGATGCGACGTGAAGGGGCGTCACTGAATGCTGTCAGAACAGTCTTCGGAGATGTCACCATGACGACGTTCTTGTTCTTTTTGCACCGAAGCACCTGGCTTAATATTCAAGAGCTTGCTTTAGTGAGCCTCTGTAAGCAAGATGAAGTATTCACGGAAATGCCGGACGCTTCCGCTTTCCTGGCGTTTGATGGCTTTAGAAAATTGAATCAGTGCAGCTGCCCGAGAAATTTCTGACAAGTTTGATGCAGGTTAAGTTTGCGGTACCCACTGACGAGTAAGTAGAGCGTTAACAACGTGGTCACTTAGCGGGAAATGCTTCCCACATCTCTCTGAGATGGGAGCGTCCACTCGTGATAGAACACACAGAGCGAGCAGTCTAGTGGAAGACTGGAAGAAAAAGCTGGGAAGCGTCCCAAACACGTAGACGTTTCTTCACTGTGCCATTAAGGCGTAGACTGCGTTTCCCGGTGGTGAGCTGCTGCATTGTACGCTACAGCGATTCCACCCGTTGGCATTGAAATTATTAAACAAAGAATATATAGGTCCTGGGCGTCCATAAAAAGTGTAATGGCAGCAGAAAAATAGTGGCCGAGGGTAAGTGCTCCTCTCGCTTAGCGCTTCAACGAAGAGAACGACAGAAGTCCTTAGAAGTGTTTTTTTTTTCTTTTTTTTTTCCGACGTGTACTACATGACCACGACGTGATCTGTCACTGTAAATCCCTTCATGCTTGCATCTTTTCTAGGAGTCAACAAAGTGATATAGAGTGCAGTTTTTCTTTTCTTTTTTTATTCAAGTCGGTTTCCGAAAAATTCATTCTTCGAGTTCTTTATCGCTTCGAACTTTTATTTCTAGATGCCGCTTGCTGAAGGGCCTTTTTCTCTGGAAACGTTTCTATGTACTCACTTCCGTGAACCCTATATACCATGCCTTGCAGTAAAGTTAATGCAATACAATCTAGCTGAATTTCCGTGTCTTACATAGGTGGCGGACATTACGCCACTGTAAGCCAAAGCAGGCGAAAATAGGAGTAACGGCAGCACTTTACACCTCCCGACGGCCGGTTACTATACGGTGCGAAATGTGGCCACCTCTTAGCATTTAGTCCAAGGGCAGTCTTGTTTAGTGCAGTGTGCAGTGCTTGTGTGCAATGCGCTGGCATGGCGCGTGCAGTCCTTCTAGCCACATGAGCAACGTTCTCCGTGCAGCTGATGACGACAGCTTCAGTTTAAATTTCTGCGCTCGTACATTACGTTTTCATCATCATCATTTAATAAACCCTTGAAGACCCTTTACAGAGTATTACATAAGAGAGAGAGAGAGGTGTTAAAACAACAAGAAAAAATCTAGTAAAACAGACACATATATATATATATATATATATATATATATATATATATATATATATATATATATATATATATATATATATATATATATATATATATATATATATATATATAAACATACAATGAAAGCAATGAGGACAACGAATATAATCAGTAAATTCAAAAAGTGCAATCGAGGAGAGCAAGGGAATTACAAACGAGTGTGTCTCAAATGCATCAAACTATGGGTGAGAAAAGAAATTTCTCCTTCCGCCGTTCGATCAACTGGGCCTTGCGAAAAGAAACAACGAAAAAGTGGCGTTGTCATTCCAGAACGCTCAGGGCTCGCAAGTATCGCTCGCCTAACCTGTGCAGTGAGAAACTAGAGACTGAGTAATTATTATTTGGCGGATAGCTATACATTTAAATATCCCCGTAGTGCTTACGTGGCATGGACTTCCGCTAGCTTCTGCGACGCCGCAAGATAACTTTCGCACTTCCTTTCTCTCATTCTTCATCCGTTTTGTCTTTCTTTAAACAGCCATTCTGCAATTTCCTCAATCATATACATATTACACTGAAAGCAAGTGAAGTGGGGGTCGTTTTATGCTCATGTTGCGTCAGTGTCAACTCTCATGCCAGCTGCTCAATGCACATACAAAACCGAACAGACTTCCCTTTTGCCCGATAAGAGGAGCATCGTCTCTATGCAGTGCGTGTCTGTCCTTTCGCCTCCGTTACGGGCATCTTCGATGTCTCCCGCATATAGTCCCGACGAAACCTCGTACGCGATGCAAGGTATCCCTCTCTGTGCACCCCGACTCTAACCCGGACCTCCTCCTATCGGTATCTATGCCCGGAAGGACTCGTCCGGATGCTTTCTCGCTTACAGCTTTTTCTCCGTCCTTTTTTTTTTTTTCTTTTTCTTCTCTGTCCATCTTCCTTGGCAGCCGGCCGTACCGTGGTATGGGAGAGACGATGGCAGAGTTGCTCGTTGTTTTGTCCTTTCTCCCGTGACACATACGTTACGGCGCTGAGCCCCTCGCGGCAGCTTCAGACCTCCTGACGTGGCATATAGAGGGCTTGCAACAGCTGCTCGCGACGCGGCCGACCCGTCAACCCCCACCCGCCACTCTGGCGCAGGGATGGCGTTCTCTTCTGGGCTGGGCATAGGTGAACCTACTACGGTGGTGCCAGGAGGAAAGGGAGGGAGCCAGTTGCAGCAACTGCTCTCGTTTTCATAAAGTGTGCTGTGCTTCGCCGCTGGTGTTCCTCCGGCAGCCGCTGGTATAGAGACCCCTCGGAGCTTTCGGTCGTTGTTGTTTGTTTGTTGTTGTTGTTTTTTTTTACTTTATTATCCTTGTCTTTTTGTGGGGCGGCCACTTTTGCCGATTTTTGCCCTCTTCACGGCATATATCTATACAGGCTCACAGCGAATCTGGTAGCAGCTGTATTGCAAGCATAGCTTAGTGATGCATTCCCTGTACCTGGAGGCGTATGACCGTGAAGAGGGAGACTAGATGCCACGTTAGGTTTGTCTATAGTTTCGAGTTGTCAGTAGCGCAATTTCTCAACAGTCGCTGTGGCTGAGGGTTCGTAGGGATGTGATGTTTTAAGCACTCTAGGGCCCAGGTTCGATTCCTAGCTGCATTTTGATAGAGGCAAAATGCGAAAAAAGCGCGCATGTGTGTTGTTTCACTGAGGTTATGGCGCATGTTAACGTAATTTGATCAAAGATAATCCGAGTCGCTTTACTAGGCAGACTAGCTAATAATTATCAACGCATATTCCACCCGTTTATAATTTTTTTTCTGCTTTTAATAAAATTTTAGAGCTGGAGACGGCTGCGAATTCGAAGCGCGTGTTCCAGAATGAAGACGCTTTATATATCGACTCGAGTGAGCCTAGCTTGCACGTAGTGTATAGAGCCTACCCCGATAAATTGAACCTGCTGTTGAACAGCAGGTCGCTTGCTTGATTCACTCGGCCTTGCTGTTCGTATTCTAGTGTGTTCTGGATGTTTTTAATGGTCGATTAATATTTGTGCCGTAGCAATTTTACGCCGTTGATGCTTCTTGCGGCGTAATGTTTGTTTTAATAGCTAAAACTTGCTTAATAGGGTCAGCTTTATGACCTTCAGTTTACTTGTAAAAAAAAAAGGTCTGCGCATCGGTTTCTTTTTAGATCTTTTTTTTTTTTTTTTTGACAAGGTTTCTTTTTAGTGCTCAGCGCGTTGAGGATCCCTACACAGTTTGCTGACGCGGCAGCGTGCTACAGGGGTGTGAGTTTTGTTCGTTCACACGGAAAGGGCTATCGATCACTCGATCGGCCACTCAATCTTTTGGCAACATAACCTCCTAGAAACAATGTTACAGGCTTGACTCACATTACCTGCAATGCAGTCTTTTGCCATTTTTTTCCCCCCTTCGTGTCAGTTGCCTTGAAGCTCACTACTGCATTGCGGAGCGGCAGACACCTCTGGTGACCATGCTATCTCTCTCTCTCTCTCTCTCTCTCTCTCATTATGGTGTAGCTGAAGATCTCAAGCCTCGACGACGGCGTCTGTTTATTCGAGCACGCTTACAAATCGCCTATTATATGTTGGGTTGTCTTGTTTGGAAATCTCCTCCTGGAACCTTTGATGCGAATTGGATATGATTCCAAATGTTCTTAATGGAAATCGCATATGAAAGCACATTACAGAAGAAAGAACGAGTTGAAACTTTTCCGTGTGTAGATGACGGTTCCTCCATGAATGTCGCATCGTCCCTTGGATGTCACTTCGTTTGGATGAAGCGAATTATATAGGTGGGCTTAAGTGGAATCGATTGCGTTGTTACTTCGCTGGGAAGATGCTTGAAGCCGTACCGTCCTTTGGTTTGGTATACTTTCTTAAATTCGAGTTTATTACAGCGAAAGGATTGATGGTACCGTTCAGAGCAGAACTCGAAATCGTAGTTGGTGTTGGCGTGCTGCCGAGAAAATGTGGATCCGTCGACAGGGTCGTGATGTTACAAGTGGAGCGAGAGAATTCAAACAGATCAAGTCATTTGATAAATTCTTGCTTTGAGGTCGTAACATGGCTTCAACGTCGTTATAACATGTAAGGGATAAATTAATTGCTCTGGAAAGAAAATTAACCTTATTTATGGGAGTCAAACTATGACGCTTGGGTCGCGAGTCAATCATCTTTCCGTTTAGCCAGAAAGTTTGTTCGATTTAGTTTAGAGGAGGCCTTGTAGGTATTCTGGTAAACAAATAAACACAAAAGAGAAATAAAGGTATCTGCTTCTGTGAAGCGATATACAATGAGGGTACCAGGCCTTAAATGGCTCCCTGATTTTCATTCGTCATTTGTAAGAGATTTTCACCATACATCGACGTGACAGGTCGGTGAACGGACTGCCTTGTATAACACTAATATCTTCACATTGTTAATATTCCCGTCCGAGCTTTGCACCACACCAAGGTAGCCGTCATAAAAATGCGATTCGTGGCGCTTCTCCGCATTTTTGAAGTATTTCGCTTGGTCGCTGTCATCTCAGAACGCCGTGGTCCCGCTGTGTCGAAGAAACAGAGAACCTTCTTGAGAGCGCACAGCTGCCCAGTTAGAATTTCATCTCTGGGTTGCAGGATACGAAATCCAGATCTAAATTTCCCAGGCTCATAAGTATGCGCAGCTGCTTTAACTACAACGTTAACTCGGTCGCCGCATCACAGTTGTTTCTAGATTTTTGTTTATTTTTTTATTATTTTTTTACTGCCCTGAAAAGGAGCTCAGGGGATTTTTGCTGGCGCGCGAGTCACCGCCGCTGAACGCAGTTATGTGCTCTGTCGCAATCGTCGTAGCGTTTCCGCTCTTGTGTAGTGGGTACTGGTGGATGAGTTCTGTCCCTCCATTTCGAGTTGCGAAGCACAGACGAGAGGTAGAGGGAGTGTATGTGTGGAAAGAGGGCACAAGAATCGCAAATCGGTCGGAGCTGTCTTTTGTTTCTTTTTCATTTTTACTCGCCAGTAAACGAGTCGTTTACAAGCTTCTTCCGGGTGTCCCGCTGCGCTCGTCTCTGCCGAGCTGTGACGAGCCGAAGCTCTCCCAGAATTCCGTCGGCCAGTGTTTATTGTCCGAGCACCAGTGCTCGGCCTTTGCTTTCGGGTAGTACTCCCCTGCCTCCTGGCTGGCTGCCCGGTTGGTGTATGGAGTATAGCTGGATGCCCGCTGTCTGCTCTTCTCTGTAAATGTGTCTCCGTCTTCTTTCTCTTTGTTTTGTTTTCTTTTTTCTAATTTTTGGTGCGCGAGTCAAGTCTGCGAACTCCTGATTCATTCCCCCCGTGAACGTGGGTGGGCTACCGTGCGGAAGGCTGTTTCGAGGCAGTTTCGACCACTTGGTCATTCGTACCTACTACTACCCGCTCCCAGTTTTTCAGTCGCATCGCCCGTACCTCCCGATCTTTCATCCCCATTTACGATTTCACGAACATGTCCTACATTCGCTGCTGTGCGTGCACTGTATAAAATCTGTCTGTTTGTGCGTCTGCGATGGCGGCCTCACTCACTTTCTCTCTCTCTCTGCGGTCACGTTTTCACTTGGCTGTCTTATGCTTAGTCCTGTGGGTGCGTGCCCGCCTCCTTCCATGCTTGGTCGGTTGCGTGTCCGAAGCGGGAATCCTTCCAGTTCTCGCTCGTTTTGCGAGGCCGTTTCGTCGGCGTCTGCAGTTTTCCAACTCTCTCTCTCTCTCTCTCTCTCTCTCTCTATATATATATATATATATATATATATATATATATATATATATATATATATATATATATATATATATATATATATATATATATATATATATATATATATATATATTTCTATCTGCCCTCAGTGTAGTCGGTGGCTCGCTTCTTCCTTGCTGAATTTATTTATTGCCTCAGCCCCAGTGACGAAGAAGGCTCGTCTGACCTCGGAGAGCGCAGCAGACCCACTCGGGGCATCGTAAAACGGCGAGGGGCCGACGAGAAAACTTTGCTTTTGGGAGAGCCATTCGCAGGCGCCTTCCCCGGATAGCAGGGCGCTCTGCTGCTGCTAAGTGCTGTGTCCTTCTCTTATTTCCTGTACTGCTGCTGCTGCTACTGCGCCTTTTTCTCCATCCAAATGCAAGAGCAGTGGTAGGACAGCTGCGCCAATCGCCCCATTTTGATAAAAATACAATTTCCTGCGCCGTGTTTCTCCAAAACTATTAAGTTGGTCGAAATAGTGCCAGCTTGCACCAAAAGGCTGGACAAACGCGACACAATTTATTTCCTCGCATGTCGTAGCTTCCAGGGGTGTCTGAACTTCGAAATGGTTTGCGATAGCGATTGCTGGACAATTCGCACCGCACTTATTGTATGTATTCGATCAAGGTGCGCATTCGTAAATTACGATTTTTTTTCTTTTTTTTTTTTTTTGCGTCAGAATTCGCAGCCAACCTTCGCAGGTTCAATAGGTGTTCACTGGTGGAAGCATTTCACAACGGTCAGATCAGTTGCTCGTTCTTCTTTCGTGGAATCTACACGTGCGGCTAGTTCGAATGCTAGTCCGAACAAAGCGATGCTCAGCATGGAGAGCCGGCTCGCAGCGGCGCCAGCGGGTGAGATGTGGTGCGCCGTAACACGCCATACTGTCGGGCCACAGCGCGCTTACGGGTAGCGATCAAGAAATAAGTACTACAGTCAGTTTCGATCACATGTACTATATGAGAAACATGGCACCTACGGAGCACATCTTGGGAATATCGCAGAACGGACACAGCATGCACGCATGGGCTGCGGCGGCGACCGCTTTAGTGCTACACAAGTTCTGTAAAATCTTGTTGATTCAACCCTCGTTAATGCGGGCTGTGAGCGCATTCCATGCCCATTTAAGTCTATGACGTCAGACGCTCGTTATTTCAGGCATGACAGGGTTCGTGCCGGTAGATTAGCCTTGGGGCAGGAGAGATGTCGCGTCGACTCGCGACCTCCGCTGCCAGCGATCACCGAAATAGTTCTTCCGAATCTGAACTTGATGGAGCAACTGTACACGCGTGCACTTCATGCGTGCTATCGCAGGCGAAGATTGTAGTCCCTCACTTCTAAAGTACAGCTCGGTGGCGTAATTTCTGTCTTCTTAATTCCTCGTGTCATTCCGCGGCTGCGATCAGGCGCGCGCATCGGCCAGCTGCGGCGTTTCGATCGCTGTTCGGTGCGTCTTTGGTCGTTCATTTTTATTAGGATACAGTGTTATGCATTCTAAAGACTGCGCATATTTCCCTCGCTCGCATGCGTGTGCTTCTTCCACTACGCTGAAACTGCGCGCGCTTTTAGCAGGCCGTGCAGTGAAGCATCCTCAAGACGTGAAGGGGCCGTTTGTAAAAAGGCACCGCCCGCTTCTACGCGCTGCACTGCGAAGAGTGTAGCGGGAAGACAAGAAGGGTGTAGGGGCTTTACAACTTTAATGCAGATTTTAATCGATCGTATGTCCTTAAGTTGCTCCAAAACGCTGACATCGCTACTACAAATTGACAGGGGTGGAAGTACTGCTCAATTTGCTCCATTCTGCTCCAAACTGCTTTTCCTGCTCCATCCTGCTCCAAAACGCAATATTGCTCCACAACTGCTTCCAGTTGGCTGCCTCGATGTTTTGCCATCACATTTAGTGAAACATAGTTTTGCCGCTCGGCGGTTCAATAAAGGTATTGCCTGCGAAAAATGTGATTTGATGCAATTTTATTAGATGACTGCGAGAAGCACACCATGATAATGGCATGTAGTGAGTTGCGCGTACACGGTGTAGCGGCCGCTCTAGTAAACATGACGGCAACACACCAGTGCCAAGGGTATCTCCCGCTGAGCCTAATACATTTTTTTCATAAACTAGAAGAGCATGGAATCTAATCAATTTTTTGTTCACGTGTAAGTTTCAAATGAACTGATTGGCGGAAATCGATTACCAGAGAAATGATCTGTGCGTGTGACATAGCACTTTCTCTTGGCTGCCTGAGTCGTTAGGAAACTTGTCTGGCTGCGAAAAACAACAGGAGTTGTTTTAATGGTACAAAAGCATGCTTGAACTGCGAAGAAGTGAAACTACTCAGGTGCCAGTCACTAACCGTGTTCTCAATAGTGTTGGAAAGCTATGGAGAGTTTATTACCAGCACGTTGAAATTAAGTCACTCTCAGAAGGCCGTCATGCAAGGAATATGAAGAGGGAAAAGGATATCCTTCAGTGCCAACTACCCTCCCTGAAGGCACTACTTACCATGGCCCAGACATTTATCAGTACAGGCATAGAATCAAAAAGCACAAGACAAGGAGTAGGAATGTGCTGCTCATAGATGTGAACTCCAAAGTAGTTGTTGTGCTTGAGCACATCAAAGTCTATCGAGTCAAAATAGTGAAAAGCTTTTAATTAAACTTGATGAAGTAACAAGGCTGACGACTGTGCGAGTTGGTAACCGTGCCACCCTCGTCTTGTTTGCTGACACTGTGTTCTCTGTGTTGTGTCTTTTGGCTGGTTTAAAATTGACTTGATGTTCTATTATGAAGTGTAAAAGCAAGCATTCCATTTGTTGCTAGTCTGCCCAGTCGAAAAAAACTAAGAACTGCGTCGAAAATACGACAAAATATCCTGTAGTTCTGTCGTTACCATCAGATTTTTCTGTAGTTCTCTAGTACTTTTCTGTAGTTCTTTAGTTTTTCTGTAGTATATTTCTGTGGTCTGTAGTTCTGTCATACTTTTCTGTTTTAACTATAGAAATTTCTGATGTCACTACAGAATGTTCTGTCTTCACAACAGGTTTCCCGTTAAAAGCCGCACAGAAGTTCTGTCACATCAATAAATTTTCTGTAGTTTTTTCCGACCGGGTGTTCCAAAGTTTTGCTGAGGTTGTGTTATTTTAAGGATCTCTGCATATTTTGGCTGTTTCTCTTATCTTGTCAGAGATGCGTGCATACTCAGTAAAGCATTGAATGTTGAATAAAAAGTGGTGAGATTAGATTTTTTGTCATAAGGGAAAATTGTCACTATTAAAAGCCTTTGAGGCTTGAAACATGCTCCAAGACATAATTCGAGGGCTCAAAACCCTCGTTTTATTGCTCCATAGCTACTCCAGAACACACATTTTCTACTCAATAACCTGCTCTAGAACGCGTGATTTTATTCTCCCAGAGCTGCTCCGAAACCTATTTTGGTCGTCCCACCCCTGCTAAAGACAGGCGCTCGCGTAAGTCCTTTCAGGACTGAGCTTTTGCTGGCTTTTTTTGTCAATCGTTTACTTAATAATTAGTTCATTAATTGTTTTTGTTAGAAGGGCGTTCATTATCACAGAAGATTTGGCCCCCTGGACACACCCAAAGATGACCTCGTCAGAGTTGGACCAAAATTGATGTCTAACCTGAATCTAGTGTGGCCGATTCAATGGTGACTTCCAAATTGAGCTGGGTCACCCTAAAATTTGGCACCCTGGTCTCTCAAAATTGAACCCCGTCAGAATTTGACCACAATTAGTGTCTAACCAATTCGAGCATGGCCTACTGAGTGGTTGCTTGCAAATTTAGGTGGGGCTGATGCCCTGGACCCCCCAAAATTTCACTTCTTCTGAATTCGACCAAAGTTGGTGTCTAACCTAATTGAGTTTGGTCAATTGAATGGTGACTTTCAAATTTAGGTGGCCCACCACCAAAAATTTGGTCCTAAATTTTTGTGGCCAACCAGTAACATGATTTTTCGCATTTTGAAAATTGAAATTCGGAAATTGGCTTGCCCACGTTCAAAACCGACTTCCTTACCCCAAGATAGACTCAGCGCACCTCTAAAATTAGGTCGGCAAAGTACTTTGAGCCCGCTTGCACGGGGAAATGCCATGCCCGCACTGTGAAGAAAAATCCTCGGACATTTTCCACATTGTGCGGGCATCTCACTCTCTTTATTTCTCTCTCTCTCTCTCTCTCGCTTTCTTCCTTTTGTTCTCTTTCTTTCTTTCTCTTTCTCTCTCTTCCTTTCTTTTTATCCCATGCTTCTTTGAATGGGCTTGTACCATGACAAACAGAGGCTGTGTTTATTCCCGGTTCGCAGAGTTCGGAAAACTGTAACTGGTCCACTCTCGTAGACAATGCGTTTAGTAGCCGCAGACGCTCTTCATTTACAACCCTCATACGAACTTTCTGTTGCAATGAGGACGCCTGAAAACATCTGAACAGCGGCGCTCACGAAGGGCGGCTTCATGATGCAGAAAATCTGCGGCTCTATTCTCAAGACTTCACCTCCTCCTCTTATTTGCTACTCTTACTCTGTCGTGGCTGCACGTGCTCCTGAAGTAGCTTTGAACTGTCGCGACGGACGAATCGATTCAATATAAACAGACATGTTAGGGAAATAAAATTTGTGTAAGATTGATTTCCCTAACTCTCGCTTAGACGTTGCGTGGCAACGATTACTAGCTGACTAAAAAAACGTGAAAGGAAGCGGGAAAAAAAAAATATTCCCGGTTCTACTCGGCCCTCCCATAATTTGGTTTGTTTTGGTCTGAAAGCTCCATCTATAACCATCTTCTACCTTCTCGTGTTGGGGCTTAGAAGGACCGTAAATACAATAACGATGCAGGTGTTGCTACCGGCGCCTAACCCGTGCGCGCACTCGTTACGTTAATGTACAGGGTCTCCGTTGTGCACGCTTATAAACGTTGTGAGGATAATTTTACGGTCATCAAGACTCAAGAACATAAAGCTTAATAGGCCACAGTGTAAACGTTGACGGTAGCATCATATGGTGAGACAGCATCAGTCTGTGTTAGTGCAGGAATTAGTTAGCCGTCGCCGGCTAGCACAGGACCGGGTAAATTGGAAAGGCATAGAAGAGGCCTTACTTAACCATGCAGTGGGCGGAGTCATGCTTGTGGTGATGAACACGCGATGAAGACACAAAAGGGAGCTTAATAGACCTCAGAGGTAACACTGAAGGTAGAAGACAGTCTTCTGCGTTCGCCGCTACCAGATAACAGAAAGTAGTTGTCTTAAAGAGGCGCAACACAAATAAGGCCGTGCTCACACACGGTAGAAATGCACGTCCCTACTCATTTATTCGGTCCTTGTCATCCTCCTTCTTGTCCTTGTGTTCATTTGTGCTGCTTTGCGCTTTGTGCTTGATGAGTGTTTATAGGATCACCCATAGCACAACGTCCCGTGTTGCGCAAATTATGGCTCGAAATATCGTAAAGGAAAAAATTGTTACCCGTCTCATAACTCGCTTAACTCGCTTTGCCAGCTTTCACGCATTCTACATTTATGAAGTGACACACTGACACACTTGGCATTTTTTATACGAGTATAGACGCCGTTTGTGTACTTGACAATGTAAAAGATGTTTAGTCAACTTTGACCACAATACAGGAATGCGATTTTTCTTATGGCGGAATGCGTGATATCCAACTCAGTGTTCTTTCATATAAGTATTTCTCATGTTCGTTATATCTCGAGCATTTTTGCCAATGAAAGAAATTGTAATAGGGAACGTACTTTTTTCGTCGACGACCTCGAATTTCGACATATAATATTGCTTCTTAACATTAGATGTAAAGGTGTTGATTAGGGAATTCCAACTGGTTGTTGAATCGTTGCGTCCAAATATGTACAGAATGTCTAATTTGTTTTACAACCAACTAGCCGATACCGCGCTCAGGTGTTTCTCATAGTATTTACTGAACAGGCCTGGGCATAGTTCAGGCGTTAGCAGGCGTTTAAAGAGTGTTATTGAGTATAAGTGGCATGCATACATAAGGGTCGAGGAAATTGAGGCATGTTACGATATTCTTGTGAACAAAGCCAACAGGCATTTAAGGAAAGATTTGCTGCTTTCAAAGGCCGTTAGCTTCGTGCATACGGAAACGCCACGCGTGACCTTGTATAGAACAGCACGAATAACGCTGGGAGCTTTTGTGGTAGGTGGACAGATTCTCGATATTTTCCTGACTGTCTTTGAGGAGAAGAAAGAACTGCAGACAAATAATATAGGCTGACAGAATGCACAACGCAGTCCACCAACAGCGACGACACCGTCTTGTGCTTTCGAGCGGCATAGCGAAAAAAGGGAAGAGGAAAGAGGCTGCAAAGCATCGCCACTCGCGAGGTGGAAATGTTTTTCTGCTCGGCGTTGTGTGTCTTCTAAAGGCCGGAATACATGCGGCGTTTTTTTCCACGATTTTCGCGCGTCGAAAACTGCCGCGCCGACGCGACGCCCAGCTCGAGATACATGGAACGACGAAGCGGCGCGAGCGCCGCCGCGGATTCCTCGATGGGAAAGCAAATGCAGCAGCGAGCGGAAATAACCGCAGAGCGAGGTACGTGTGAGAAGCGACGCTGTCCCTTGTGGTAAAATCCCGAAAGTGCTCATTCGAATGCTACTGTGCTAAATGTAGAAAGCGTACATAGGTGCGCAAGGATTTGGCTCGCTCGAATGAACGAAGATACTTCGGAATGCCCGCTCGGATACCAGCGGCACGGTTTTCTTTTTTATTTTTACAAATTTCACTCCAGGGAGCAAACAAACACACAACGATCCGAGAGTAGGTCGTATACTCACAAAAAAGCGACATTCCGTGCTTGATTAAGCGTTTATTTTTACGATAATCACATTTCTGCGACCAAACTGCCCCATACCTCGTCAGCCATGGCGGCCATGTTGACAGCGTTCCGCTCAAACCGGAAATGCCAGCTTTCCGCGCTCCTATTGGCTCGCGTCGACAGTAGTTTCTGGTTCGAGAGGACGCCGCGCCGCCCGCGCGTCAAATATCTGGCAGGGCCAGATCGGTGCCGGCGCGCGTTTTTTCTGACGCGGGACGTCGAGTGCGCATCGTCGGGCGTAAAACGCCGGTTTGACGCGGCAAAAACGCTCCATGTATTCCGGCCTTAATAGTGCTGTAAAAACAAAACAAAAAAAAAAAGTCAACATGGACGCCCAATTCTGTTAAGCGTTTGCCCCACTATAGCGTTTGAAGCTATTCGTATTAAGGCAAAATAAAGCTTTTATAAGTTCATAGGTTCATGAGTATGGACAGGATTTGTGTGTTCGCGGAAGGTGTCACACCGCCATTGCCGAGAAACGAATTGATTAATGAGTAAAAGATTGGTTCTATGGGGTATATGGTGAAAAAAAAAAAATGTCTGTGTGCAAAATTTCGTTGTTATGAATTACTGAATTAATGAACCAAAAAAGTCAATTCGATGTCAAAATAGCCAAAAACGGCGATATGTGTACAAACGTCAAAACAGCCGTTGAAGTCGAAATTCTACAAAATACGTGTAAAAAACTAGGGAACAGAGAAAAAAAGTAGGAAGAGAAAAAAGAGCAAAAAAAAAAAAACAAGAAGCAAAGAAGAAAAAAAGAGAAGCAAGTGAGTGAAAAAGCGACAGATGAGTGCAATGAGTGGTAGGAGAGGCTTTCGCCTTACTGCAGAGATAGAAGTGCATCCAACGAATTTCTTGCATGGAATTTGTGTCATTGTTTCACGATTGTGTTCCTGCTCATTTAGCTGACTGTTTCATATTTTCCCGACGATATGGATATATGGAGGTTTGGACACGGGTGAGTGCAGTGAGGATATGTCGAGACGTAAGTTCTCACTTCCGGTACGACGGCGTCACTTCCGTCTCAGACATCGAGGAATTTTGTCACTATGCCGCATTTTATTCTTTTTTTACCCTATGAAGCTCTAAAGCAATGCTTAAAACTATGCATATTCGAGGCGCTTGCACCTGTCGTTTCGCAGTTGTATCTCCAACGATAAGCGTGCGAGGATTTCAGCTTTCATCCTCAGGAAATTCAGGCGAACAGCGCCCGGTGGACGAACGCCAAACATAAACCCGAACATTTTTCCATCATTCAAGAATGTTCTCTCCCATTGGTATCCAGGAGAAAGTAATGAAGAAAAATGCATATTTTAGTGTTCCGACTTAATTTTTTTTATATTTGGCTAAAACTTGCGCGTGACCTCGATGGGAACGCAACGTTACTTTTTATGCGCAATAGACAAACAAAATGTATCCCTGCATTCAGCCGCAGTGTGTTCCCACAGCGCATTTTCCCACGGGCTGTCTTCTGCACTTGGTGACATTGGCTGCGATGCTTTGCGTTTATATATATGAGAGAGAGGGAGGGAGGGAGAGGGAGAGAGAGCGAAATGTACGCTTCATGTAAAGAAACATTTTATTGGACTCGATGTTTCTTTGAATGAAGCGTACACTTCGCTCTATAACGTTTTAAGCGGCCAAGTACGTTAAACGTTCTCGCATCCTATATATATATAACAAATGAGGCCACCTGTTTGAGAAATAGCTTGTCACAATAACGTAACGCCGTTACTATTTCGCATGCTACCGCATTCTGTCGACCATCGCTTTATAACGCCGAGGCATGGAGTCCAGGAAGCTGTCAGTGTACGTGTAGGCTATATTTTCCCAATCTTTCCACAGCTGGTCTTAACTCGCTTTGGGTTTATAGTTCAGTTTAAACTTATATCCAAAGCATAGCTTCTTACATGTCAGCAAAGTTAGTCTTTCATGATATGGAGCTGGACGAGTCTAGGTAGAAAAGCGGTCCTGTTTCGCCAAGGTCACTTCTGTGTATCCGCAGACCAGAGCGGATTATATCTCATCCCTAAATTTCCCCCAGTGCAAGGTGGCAAAACGTTTCCTTTACCGGTTATACCTCCCCGCCTTCCCTTTTATTGCGTGTTTTCGCGCTATTTATTACCGGCTTTTTTTTTAATCAAAAATGTTATATTGGCCCATTCTCGTTTCATTTATATTGTAATCGCTTCAAGCCTGTAGGCTGAGGCAACGTTGTTTTCAAAGCCTCACTATGTGTATCGGTTTGTTACGTAGTCGACGCACGCGATTATTAGATTATGGCAAAAGTTTGCGTAAATTTTCGTTAAATCTGAAGGAACTCGTGCGCGAGTGCTAGGACATTTCGGGTAAACCGAGGAACTCCTAGCCGCTGCATATAAACAATTGTGAAGAAATGTGTCTGAACGCGCGGCCACGCAAATCATTGAAATCGGTGAGCGGCGCCTAGCGCGCTCACCCGCCGCGGTAGCTCAGTGGTTATGACGCTTGGCTACTGAACCGGAGTACCCAGGTTCGAACGCGAGACTCGGCGGCCGCTTTAAGAGTGTCCTTTCTCCTTCCGCACGTACCGCGGATCGTTTTTCGATACCTCTTCCACAACTGGTCCTCAGGCAGCCGACCGTACTGCCCGCTCTTGTTAACTTTGATTGAAACCGCGCGTAGCGGGCCGTTTTCTCAAACTCGGCCTTCTTTTCTATGTGTGTCTTATTTTATTGTCTGCTTTTAGCGTGTAAGGGCACTCCTTCGGCCCTTTTTGGCTCCGTTGGTGGGGCTCTTATTGCCATCTTGAAAACAAGCTGAGCTTGCTGGAAACTGCGTTCTCTCTTAGCGCGATTTCCTTACTTTCTATGTTCGTTTATTTATTTCCTTTTGACTAGGCATGCTATTCAGCAGAGTGGGGCACAAGTGTTCTAATCAATTTTATATGAAATTGAGAAACTATCTAAAGAGTGAACAAAGCAAAGTGTAACCAAGAAAGAATGGAACTAAATATTAAAATTTTCTGTGGCTCTTGCGATGGAAATTCCTGTAAAACTGGCCTTTTCCTTAACATATAGCCTGGTTAACTTTCCTCTTTAATTTTCCTAATGTATAGTCATGAATTGGAATTGTGTAGAACTGTGGGGTGGATAAAGTATAACATAAATTTTGTTCTGAGTCGTGCAAGACATAAGGGAACCAATTTATGGAATGCATAGTGCATTTCGTGTTATGATAAACAGTAGAAATTTTACGAAAACTAAACTGAATGCTGTAAAATGGAAGGAGCGAGGTTAGATTAGAAGCGGTAACAGATGGTTAGTGTTATCTCATAGACGCTGGCACGAAAACAAAAACAAAAAAGAAAGGGCCTTATAAGTGAAGATGCGTGTTTCCTCCCCAAGGATCGCATAATATTTTAAAGCGGCTTGGCTCCAAGAGCAAGACCTGCTGGAATAAAAAAATATAGAGAGAGAGATGGCAAGGAACGGACAGGTTCGGAATAAATAGCCGTTTTATCTTCCTGTGCAGTTCAACAACGTGGAACCGAATGAAGCATGGGAGAAATGAAGGTAGTAGAAAATAAAATGAAGGCAGCTTTGTTACGAGTCGAAAGGCGCCGCGGATATGAAAAAGGCTGTGAAGCGGCGTTGGTAGTACGCGACAAAGACAGCAGCAGCAATAGCGCCTTTGAGAATAAGTTGTTGTGAGCGTGGGTGGTAAAACGTGCCTATCGACTCCTTTTCATTACGTTTCCCTCTTAGGATTGTTCACTGGCGTCTTCTTATTTTTCTCCATTGTTAGTGCTTCTTAGGCATGATTATCTAGCTGTTTCCTGTCCCTAACTTTCCTTTCCTTCTCCTTCTCTTTGATTCTCTTTGAGCAACCGAAATAATTTACTGGATCGACCGAAATTCTGAGATGAGAATTCGGATCGTTGTTCCATTGCGCCATCGCTGCCTTCACTATTTTGATTTTTGCTATCGTATTAAGTTTCCTGTATATGTGTAACCGCCAGGAACAATTCGAAGATTGGTAAGAGTGCCCGATTTCCGTGTTTTTGTATATTTGCCTACTTCGGTTGCAAGCCCGACTGTTCCTTTCTATTTTCTCTCTGAAATTTTTTCTATTTTTTGTTCTTTGTTCCTTTTTTTCGCTTAGTTTTTCTTCTAAATTTACTTATTGCTCGGCCTTGTTTATTTTTGTTTGCTTCTTTATTTGTGTACCCACCGTAGTTTCGAACAGCTTACATTTAACAAGAAGGCTGTCATGTCCTGTGGGTTTCGTGTCTTCTCTCTCTTTTTTTTTTTTTTTTTTTTTTTTTTTTGTTGCGTAGTTCTGCATTTCTTCTAGTGTACTTTTTTTTTTTATCATCTTCGCGAAGATGAGTTTCCTTGAGCTATATTCGATGGCGTATTAGTTCTTCCTACTTCCGCGAGGCTCGTGATTTGGCGTTCCCTCTCTTGATACTCGTATGCACCGAAAACTCGGCTTTCGACAGCTGCAGGCCTAATAATCTGATTGGCTGCGTTTTCTCGGTTTTCCTTTTTGGCGCTTGTTGGTTGCACGTTCACAGACTGTTACTTAATTTCCCTGTCTCCCTAGCTGTTGCGCTTAATATACTTAAATAATACTACGCAATCTTCCTTCTACTTTCCTAAAGGCCGTGAGATCTCCGTTAACTGAACGAGCCTATATTTCCGACTCACACCTTAGACTCCTCGATGGCTGAATGGTTGGGACTTTTCTATTATCGAGAGTGAGGTCCTGGGTTCGACTTTTAATAATAGACAAATATGTTAATAAGCAACACACTGCATTTTTGGTCGACTTTGGGAGGTCACAGTCGCTGCTTAGACCAATAGAACAGATTCCTCTGGTAAGGGACTGCTTGCATTTTACTCCCTGCGAAAGAAATTATAAACAATAAAACTTCACAGCTAGTCGCCGGGTTTGAACCCTCGCCGGCGTGCATAGATACAATCCGCTAGCCGAGGCTTCAAAGCTTTACGCAGTGTTGCGTGGAAATAACCTCGATAGCCTATTGAGGTAGACATACGTACGTATCGAGAACCGGAAACCATTCATACGGAAGAATCTGAACAGTGTGTACGTCCCGTGCTAAGGTGCACTGTTTTCTGAGCGGCGACTTATCTGAACGAGGCATTTCTGCAAGGCGAACCCCCAAGCGGCAAGCGGCTCTTCCATAAGATAAATTTTCCAATTAGCTCTTACGAAGTACACGGGACTTCGCAGTCTCTCAATATACAGGCAGGAACCTCATAGCGTAAGATGAGATATCAATATACGTTTTTAACTGTCCGCTGAAGTAAGCCCGGTAAAGCACTGCATCACGACAACCCGCTAAGAAATGGCCAATCGTCTCACGGCGGTCACACAGGCGTCACTTTGCTGGCAATCGAGCAACACCTCAGTTAGCGCGAAGTCAGGCTTTGATGGCTAGGTGGTGCACACCGCTCGCCGCCTCCTCGACATCATTAGGTCGGGCAATAATTTTTCATTACTTTTACTCTGCTCTTTGTTTACATGTATCAGAAATTCCTTTTTATGCCTTTGAGCGATAAACAATGTTATAAAAAGATTTTTTGCAGAAGATTGAATACGCATCCACAGCACTCACTTCATTACAATACAGTCAAGTACACTTACGTAAGGCAGCCGATGCGCAGCCCCTATTGCAAAGTGACTCACTTAGTATATTTGTTACATTGTTTGTTGACCGGCGGCACAAATGTTGTAATAAAGAGTGAGTAGGTAATATAAGAAAATATTAGTCAATCTCATTCAGAAAACCTACTTGGTGGCCATCACCAGTCGCCTCAAACAGGTGAGACAGACAGCAGCTCAGTCACCAAATGAGCACACCAACAGCTGGGAGGGGTACCTTGCAACCCTGAAATTAAAAAAAAAAATCATAATAACTGCGATACGAGCTAATGGATTCGCAGGTGATCAAGGCCAGCTCCTCTAGACAGTAGAAGTAGAAATAGTTAGTCTCGACGCGTGGGCTTCATTTAGTGTGCCACACAAAGATCGTGAAAAGGCTGTGTACCAATTGGACATTCATTCTCGCACAACGCGTTAGTTGCGATGCATATACGAGTTTTGAAACCACAAAGGTGTTGCGAACTTATTCGCGTGGGAAGATCTGGAGCTCCGGACTCATCCAAGCCTGCCTTCGGCACCTGCAGACGGTGCGATGCTGTGCCTGAGTGCACTGTCCTACGCTTAACAGCCAATCGTTGTGGTCGCTGTGGTCGCTTGTGGTCGCTTCTTCACTTTTTTTTTTCCTTTTCTTCTTTTTCTTCTTCGTGGTGGTGGTGGTGGTGGTATTAGTAGTAGTAGTAGTAGTAGCAGTAGTAGTAGCAGTAGTAGTGTAGTAGTAGTAGTAGTAGTAGTAGTAGTAGTAGTAGTAGTAGTAGTAGTAGTAGTAGTAGTAGTAGTAGTAGTAGTAGTGTAGTAGTAGTAGTAGTGTAGTAGTGGTAGTAGTAGTAGTAGTAGTAGTAGTAGTAGTAGTAGTAGTAGTAGTAGTGGTACTACTACTGTACTACAACCACTACTAGTAATAGTGGCTGTAGTAGCAGTAGTAGTAGGATTATTATTAGTAGTAGTAGTAGCAGTAGTAGTAGTAGTAGTAGTAGTAGTAGTAGTAGTAGTAGTAGTAGTAGTAGCAGTAGCAGCAGCATCATACTAGTATGTAACTTTTTTTTTTTTTTCGTCATTTGGAAGGCGCCAATAGTACGCGTCATTCTTTTAGTACTTCCCAAAGTTGGTAATACTAGCGGAGCTAAGAGTCTTATTTGAGGAGATCTGTTGTCACACTCTCAGCATTTTTCTATTTACAAAAAGAAATAGTAATATAGTCAGTGTGGTATGGGGCTCTTTGGTTTATCGCGTCACTTGTCCCGCTCTTTCTGTCTCCGTTCATCGCTTGCTTTCTTGTTCATTGCGCTGTTAAGGACGACACGCAACTGGGCTCTTTTTCATTAATTCTTTCCTCTTTTTTTTTTCTTTTTTTTTTTCTGCCTTCCTGTGAAGCTCGATCTAGCAACGCTCCATTTCCGAACATGGGATACCGTGTTTGCTTGTTCCGTGATTAAAGCAAGTCACCGAGCGAAAAGAGGAGGCGATATCGTAGAAAATCCACAGTATAGGCCGCGCACTCGGGAAACAGCCTGGTAAACGTAATATTTGCCCCAGGGCTAAAGGCTGGGTTCAAGAGAAGCGTTCGGATGGGGAGGCGGGGGAAGGGTTGTGTAGGGAGAACCGTAGTTTGACAACGACCTCCCTATTTATAAAAGCTTGAGGGAGACTGCTTTCAGAAGACACAACCGGCGCCCTGTAGCCGATGTTTCTTATTTTTTATTTTAAATGTTCTTTTTTTTTTGCGTTGCCTCCAGCTCAGGTTGTTTTAACGCGACTTCATAATGCGCTCCGATGCGTTTTCGTCGTACACTGTGCCCCCCTCTGTACGCACTCACACGCACACAAACACGTCATCATCAAAACTGTGCCTTGTTTTGCTATATAAGGTTGTGTAAGCTTTGCGCAGTCAAGTCAGCGCTCGAAACGGGCCGGGTTACTTTAAGTTCGGAGCCTCTCAACGACATCTTCTTCGTTGTGGTTTCGGTTCGTGCTCTTCGAAATATTGAATTTCGCTCGAGGTGCAGCTCTTCATTTTCAGGGAGAGGAGAAGAAGAGCTCGGGCGCCGCGTTGCGGTCGTCGTTTGAGTCTGCGTCGTTCGCGAGGGTCTTTTGTCTTTGCCTCAATGTGTCTCGCCCGGGCTTCTGTGGGCGCCACTTCGCTCAATATTTTCTCTATTGTTTTTTTATTCGTCCTCTGTCGTATGGAGCTTGAAATTTATTCGCTTCTCGGCCTCGGCAGATCGCCCCCCATTCTCTTCCTTTAATTTAATATTTGCTTTTCCTTGCTCGTCGTTGGCAAAAAAGGTGGGTACTTGTGCAATGCCTGGTACGGCGGGTTTCATTCCGCGTTTAAAGAGCAGTGTGCTGTTGGTCTTCCTTTCTCCGGCTCCCGTGTGTCCTCCGTCTTTTAGATGTACCGCTATCTACTTGTGTTTGATCTTTTGGGGAGCGCTTGAGCGCTCTTCGGAAGCGCTCTAGTATTCCCTGCAATATTTTCTGGCTGCGTAGTGTCCGGCTTGCTTTCTACAGCTTATGTGTTCGCTTTTGTGGTTACGCTTCGATCGTGATTTTTAATTCTCGAGCACCATCCTTCTCTCTGTTTTCGTAGTGCATTGAAGGTTTTGAACCGGTACCTAGCTCCACACAGATGTCATGAATGATACATTGGATTTGATCGCCATCTACAGTGACGCCTAATTTTATGCGTTCAGCTCTTTTGACTTTGTTTGTTCGTTTGTTTTTCCTTGCAAGAGCGTTTTTCCTTGGTAAGAGCGTTCTGCCATATTGATAGCTGTGTCACTCCTTACGACTTGAAGTGCTTAGCCGTGAACTTGAAAAATCTTGCAGTGTTGTAGCAGTTCGTAGTCGCAAACTGCATCGTACGTGAACTGGCGCAGAAGTCATTAGTTTGCTCTATTGCGTGCGGTTGCTCCCGACCGTAATAGCCCCAGTTCCTGTAATGCGAAAACTTCTTCACAAAATCCGGTGATGTCACAAGGATTTGCAACAAGAACAAAAAAAAAATGCGTTCAATTCTTTCAGACGGCTTTTTGCAAATTGCCGGGTGTAAGGGCTGCAGATTTTCTTTTTTTTTTCCTTGTGTTCATTTTTTTTTTTTTTATAAACTTAAAAGAATGCGTTTATAACTTTATTTGGCTCATTTTCTTGCTGTGCTGTTTCGATCTTCCCTTTGCTACCATAGGAATGCTTTTGAAAAAAAAGAAAAGAAAAGGCGCTGCGAAAGAAAGCGTTCCCGGAGAACATGCACCATCCTGTGTTACAAAACACAACAATAAGAAAACGAGAAAACGTTTCCAAACAAGTGCCATCAAACGTTCTTTCCCCACAGTGCAATCAAGCATACTGTGTGGTGAAATATATTGGTAACCGTGGCTGGATGTGCAGTAACGACCAGCTGCATTTTTGTTTTAATATTGGCCGTCTGTTGTATTTCCGCGTCCTGATTTTCGTTTAGTACGAGGTGGTTTATCTCTCAGGGTTAGAAGGGATTGGCAACTAAACACTGTGTATGACAAAAACATCTTTATATAGGGCCGAAATAAGCTGGGTACAGGGGCACTATGTTGAATATATATATATATATATATATATATATATATATATATATATATATATAGAGAGAGAGAGAGAGAGAGAGAGAGAGAATGGAGATTGCCAATCGGACAGCGGAGGCACAAAACCAGCGCGCATACGTGACGAAACGATATTGGCTCTGTCAGCCGCTGATACTCTGTGAAACACAATGGTTGCAAAGGCACTGTAATTGTGGACAATTCTTCAAATGTCTACCGCCCCTTTCCCTACAACCACCCCGTAGATAATGTTTCGGTAGATGTTGCGAAACAAAGCAGAGAATGAAAGGGGTTGCCAACGATTTAACTGTCGGCATAAAGTGACTGAGTAATGAACAGACGTGTGGCACTCATTAAACAAAATGACAGAGGTGGCGGAAAGGGAGTGGCCGAGTGCAAATGCTTCTCTGGATCGTTCCGCGCTTCTTAAACAGAGTAAGCGGCGGAACATTTTTTTTTATTATTATTATTATTTTTTTTTCTTTTACTTCGCGGCCCTCACTGCATGAACATTGCGAGATCTGGTACTGCGCAGCACTCCATACTCACGTCTTTTCTTAAACCTCATCAAATGCCCAATATTGAGTGGATCTTTTTTTTTTTTTAAGTTTGGTGCCGAATAATTTCTTATGTAAATTTTTTCTGGGTTTTCTTCTTTTTTTTTTTTCAGACTTATTTCACAAGGTTTCTTTTTGTCTGTGCGTGTGGACGCTTTTCTTTTCCTACACCCACGATGAGTTATCCGCCCAGCGCCTTCCACCGACCTGCCCTCCCCGCGCACTCTCGCATTCAAGCTTTTCCTCCCGCGTTTCTGGTCAGTCCTATAGCATTTCCTTTCCCTCGTCCTTCCTGCCGCGCGATCTCATTTCGCGCGCTTTCTCCGATTTCCCGCGTTTATATACACCCTTTCCTTCCCCTCCCCTTGCTTCCCGAGGAAGGGGGCTTCAGATCCCCGACGATGCGGTCTTTGCGTAGCGGTTCCGAGTTGGAGAGAGAAAGCGTCAGCAGCGGCGGCGGCTGCAAAGGGTGATTCACTTTAGTTAATGGGCGGACCCTGCTCTCCGCCGCGCGTTTGTTGATTCCGATCGTGATGTCGACGCTCCAGTGTGGGTGCACATACGAGCCAGACGCGAAAGGTGGGACGAAGTGTGCCGAAATGTTTTTTGTCGGTGTGGCGAAGTTTCTTGCTTCGAACGAAAAAAGAGAGAGAGAGTCTAAAAGTTTGACGAGGGAGGAGAAGCAGCGAGGGCGTGGTAAAAGGCTTGGGGTGGAAGGGAGAATAATAAAAACAAGAAAACAATGCAGAAAGGAATGCTATCTGCTAATGAAATGGGCGCCGGAAACACTGCACTGTGGAAACACACGCACCGCGACTGTAGGGCGGAGCAAGACGGGTCGTTTTCGGTTCTCGCTCGGTGGGCACACAAAGGGATCGGTTCTATTCCTTGTTTTCCGTCGCAGTTTGTATGTAAACCTTACCTAGGCAGTTGCGTTTTTTTTTTGTTTTTTTTTTTTTGCGTTCACTTTTGCGTCCATGCTCGGGCGAACGGCGCTCAAAGCAGAACAGGAAGCGACGGCAGCGCGTGTGTTCTCACGCTCGCGTAATGCGTCGACGTATAGTGTAGGATTCCTCGATTGTTTGCTCGTGCGAGCTTCGTTTAAATACAGTTCGGCCGCTCTTAAAGCACTCCACATTGCTTTAGCTGGGTGCTAGGGAACCCAGAAGCGAGATAGTCCCTAAAGAGGAAGACTCGTGTTTAGATAGGCATCGTGACAGGGCCTCGCTAGGCAAAAGTGAATTGCCCTTTTGTCCCGTCACCCTAGATCAAGTTTGCCTGAATTGAATAATTTAGTCAATCAATCAATTAACCAAACCATTCGTGGTGTGACAAATGCTTTGCGCTCAGTGATGTAGAATCCGCAAATATTATTCAATATTTGAGCATGCGCTCTGTCAACGTGTATTTCACAGGTGCATTATGTGCGATTGGGGCACTTAGGCACAAATGACGACACAGGCGGATATATAGTCCCGTTTTGATATGATTTATGCTTCAAAGCTTTGCGCACTTTACTTGCCGCGTGGTTTCGTTTTTGAAGTAACCTCTATTTACAAGTGCACAGCACCGAATGAAATCCAGGTGCCCCTATAACTATTCCTCGAATGAACTCATGCTTCGGCATGCAGCTCTGCATTGAAAAAAAAAAAAAAAAAAAAAAAACGCATTCAATCTCGTCTCGCCGTCGGAAGTCGATTTAAGCGTGAAATTAATTTTTGTAAAATCTCACCTCCCCCCCCCCCCTCCTTCCCCCGCTTAAGGGCGTCCCATTTCTCCTTCAGCACGTTTCGCCTCGGACGGTATGTTTGATATGTCCACCGGGAAGCGAAATAGGCATTCCCCTTTTCAGTTCTGCGTTTAGGTTTCCTTGTGTTGACGGCTCCTTTCAGGTGTCTGCCAAGAAGCGAGATATTTTCGAGCTTTTGTCAAGTTTGCGCCAAAAAACCGGCGCGAAGCTGATTAGAGAACTTGGGCACGCGTTAGCTGCTCCAGTGGTATCGCAGCATGTGGGCATCAGGGGTGACCCACGAAAAGTTCGCTTAGCTTCGCTCTTGTGTTCTCCTTTCGGTTCGGCGCCGTGTTCTTCCCTGCGGCGCGTCGACAAAGGTCGGTAAAACCATTTCATACTTGAAATCCGGTATTAAATTTATGCGTCTACTCTTTTATTGTACTGAACGGGCTTGCATGAAACCGACTGAAGCTGCTGTACAAAATCGCCCCGTTTAACTCGCTGGCCGCGGTTGTTGGGAGAGAAAAGCAACGCTGGATAGTATAATCCGGAATTGCAAAATGACCTCGCTACATTTTAAGTAAATATATAGCAAAAACGGGAATAATTAGTTAACCAGCCTCTCCGTCAACGCCTCCCCTAGAAAACAAAAAAAAAACTTTGAAAATTGCCGACAGTCTGAGGTAATACACCCGTTTTGTCTCTTGTGAAATTTTCACCGTTTGAATGTTTTGATTATGAAAAATGTGAATGATACGTTGAAGCGGTTGGTGCCTGTCGATTGTGCAGCAGGGCGAGCGTTATGTGCGTGACGGAGGATAACGATTAGGATATTAATTGCTCACCATTTCTAATTTTAGACTGCAGTAGCAAAATTGCCAAACCGAAGACCGTCATTATCGAAAGTGAGCCGAGTTCTTAAACTTTCTTAGCCGGCAAAGTCGGTAAAAATGTCGAACTTTAAAAATGTACATCTGAAAGCTCGTTGAGAGGCCTTATATTGCACATATAAATGTGATACAATGATGTGGTCGTGCATTGCACATATAAATGTGCAATGTACGACCACATTGCACATTGATGGAATATCGCAATGACATGCGATATTCCATCGCGGTGGATGAGGTTAACAAGTTCGCAGGGGTCAAGTGGATGCAGCTAGCACAGAACCGGGTTAAGTGTAGAAATATGGGAGAGTCCTTCGCCCTGCAGTGGGTATAGTCAGGCTGATGATGATGATGATGATGATGATGATGATGACGACGACGACGACGACGACGATGATGATGATGATGATGATGATTCCATCGCGGCGCGTGCTATTGTCATCAAACATATAGCTTCTGCATTATGAAATGCATTAGCGACGTCCGCATTTGTTGCGTAAACAGTACTAGCAATTAGTTAGCGAAAAAGCCAACTCAACGAGGTTTGAAATGCGCATTTGTGACATGCGATATTTCTAACTACGCTGCCTGTTGAAAATATTTAAGCACTAAGCTGCTCCCTTGATGTCCACGGCATTGAAGAAGAATATTTGTTTTTTTTTATTCGATCATATAAACAGTTCATCAGTGAATATACACAAGGAGGTCCCAGAGCACGAAGGCATTCACTTCAGCTATACAATATTTCTCTCTAAAATAAAATAAATGTTGTTGATTAGCTAATTCTGACTAATAAATTGTCTGATCATTAGTCTTGACCACCTACGTGATGTCAGCCTTGTTGTACAACCCGCTTGCACAGGCCTCACAGACGTATATCTCTCATATTTCTTGAAATACAGTCCTTAAACGGTAAATAAAGAATGAACCAATCGGTGTATTTTTGACATCTGCTGTTTGTAATGCACGATTTTGAGCTTGCATACTTGTTGTTGTACTTGGGTTATATCTATTTCTGTATAAAGATGCTTGCTGAGATTAACATAAGACTTATTCATGACAAAATTAAAAGCTATTTGCCAATAAAGATATAAATTAGAGAGACCAATTTTTCTTCCATTCACCAGTGGCAAAATAATGGGACATACTGTATCATATACCATTCAGCTCAAATTCACTTTTCTTGAAACCTACTACCTAATAGGACTTCTCCACACCACGGCTTCCGTTGGGGGATCTATGGTTACATTGGTACCTGAGACAGGGCATAACTCTTTCTGTAGCAGCTATATAGACAAACAGATTCAGATGGACATGTATTTCTTTATTCGAAAAATTGTTCGGCTCTCTTCCCCACCAGACGGTATTATTGAAATTGAAACCAATACTTAGAAGGGGTGCATTGCTTTCCTGGATAGCGGCGTATCTTTCGTCCAGGCGCCAGTATGTTTGCCCAGTTCTAATTCGTTCCGGTGCGCGTTGCGCGGGGTTCTGTTCGTGGGTCTATTTATTTATTTTTATTTTTAGTATCCTTCAATTATGTCAGCGAAGCCTCCGTGAAAATAACTTTTTTTTTTTTCGGATGGCTGCATGACATACCAAGAAATTAAACGTCCCAACAGCCATGTCTGTATTAATTTCATCGCTTACTAAACTACCAAAAAAATTCACATCATGCTGAATGAAAATAAATAGGAAAGAAAACAGTAGGAGCAATGACGCTCAAAATAAAAATTACAGGGGTTCACTTATTAAAATTCCTTACGTGCGGAAATGCGAAAGCAGCGAATTACTGGCCTAGTTCCGTTATGGGCTCGTTCTGTGTTGCGCTGTTTGCCGACGGGTGCTAGTTTGATGTTGCTTAATTTACTTTTTTAACAGGGGTTTCAATTTTTGCTTTAGTTTCTGTTTTTGTATTTTAATTTGTTTATGCTCTTTTATTTTCATTTTATTTTATTTTTTGTTTGTTTTTTATTTATTTTTACTTAAGCGCTTACTTTTATTATCAGTCTTATCTTTTTTTTCATTCTTTCCCTCAGCGCCTTCCAGCCTCCTTACGCTAGACAAGGGTAATTATGGACACATTCTTAGGACGTTAACGTAGAGTGAGGGGTTAGCACGCTCGGCTGGGACATGGAAGGATGATAGTCTGAGTCTTCTCGTGGACACGATTTTTTTTTTTCTTAATAATGATACACAGCAGAATGTGGACATACTTTGTCCACACGTACTGTCCACAGCTATTGGTGACACACACTGATGACGCCACTCATGAGGCGAGAAATGCTTTCGCATTAAATGATCTCCTCCTCTTATTCATTCAAGATAACAAATATTTACGTGTAATTCTAACTTATTTCATCAGGTAGTATGAACACGTGCGTATCGAACTAAAGGCTTTACGTAAGTTTTTGTTTAGAACAACCCTGCAGCAATATACTCAAGGGATGAATCTCTTAGCCTACGAAAATTTTATTAAACCATTTCATGAATATGCTTCGGCTGTATAGGCCCATGTATTAAGGTGAACAAATTCACAAATATCTAGAATGACATCCGCAAAATTTGTTTATTATTAGTACAGGTGGCGATGTTCAACAACAAGAACAACACGCCGTGCAATGTTAAAGAATCCCAGGTGGTCGAAATTTCCGGAGCCCTCCACCACGACGTCTCTCATAGCCTGAGTCACTTTGGGACGTTAAACACTGTAAACTTAAACTCAAACCAAATTGAAATTCAACGACTGGTCTTTACAAAATAATCCTTCGCAGTTTCGACGCTCTCAAGAAATGTTGAAGTACGTGCTTAATTCCTCGCCACATCAGCAAGCGCCTTTCTGTCGAACCATTCATTCGGCGGTCTACGAGTTGAAATCACAGCGGATAATAATAGTGGTAATAATAATAATAATAATAATAATAATAATAATAATAATAATAATAATAATAATAATAATAATAATAATAATAATAATAATAATAATAATAATAATAATAATAATAATAATAATAATAATAATAATGCAGCTACAGGAGCAATGCTTTCAAGGTTCCTGAAAGGAATGCCCGACTATATCAACTATATGGTAGAAAGCTGAAACACGTACCATTATTAGTCGTTTTTGATTACGATGTTGCTGTCTGTGGCTTCATATGTCTGCTGTCTTCCTCGCCTTTTATTTGTATTTTTATAGCTTCCTTTTCTCTTTCTATGTTGATCGTCTTCTTTGTTTGTAGCCTTGGAACGGCGTGTGAGTGCGCATATCACTTGCCTCCTCTCTTTTCAGGGGCCATCTGGGCAAGTTCGCTGAAAAACTCGTATTGTCCTGATTCGGGTCTCTTTCACACCTTTTTATTTTTCTGTTTTGAGTATTTTCTTTTTCTTTTTTTTTATTTATGTCCCACTTCCTCCTAAGGCATTCTTGAATTGCGTCCAGGCTGATCGCAGTCGGAGTCCTTTTTACAGGTCTCCATCTTGGCTGGGCTGTGGCGCCGCCTATGATTCGTAAAAAATCTCTAATACCTCTCCCAGCTTCACCTATGTGCAGGGCGGTTTCTTTCTTTCTTTCTTTCTTTCTTTCTTTCTTTCTTTCTTTCTTTCTTTCTTTCTTTCTTTCTTTCTTTCTTTCTTTCTTTCTTTCTTTCTTTCTTTCTTTCTTTCTTTCTTTCTTTCCTTCTTTCTTTCTGTCTTTCTTTCTTTCTTTCTTTCTTTTCTTTTCTTTTCTTTTTTTTTTTTCTTTCTTTATTTCAACACCTGTGAGGGATTCGTCGCTGGAGTCCATGCAGATGGATTGTGTGGATGCTATACACCCTATATGAATGAACAATTAGATGTTAAACTTGCTAAAATCAGTCTTAGCTTTTCATTTTGCTTCCCGGAGTCGAGGTTATATTGCGGAATTTCAAGGCCGTAAAAAAAAAAAATCTAAATTTAGCTCGGTTTTTATATTTTCTAATTCGGCAGAGTAATACAAAATTTCGAACATTAAAAATCCACGTCAGAAAGGTCGTTGAGTTGGCTTTTTCTCGTTGCAAATTCATTAACCGGCTCCGCTGGCATTTCCGGTGCAATAAATACAGATGCTGTGTGTTCATTTTATGATGCAGCAGATGTTAAGCTCATTTCTCCAACAATACCTTATGCAGTGACAGCGATTTAAAATTTCGCTGGGAGGAAAAGCCAACTTAACAAGATTTTGAATGTGAATTGTTTCGAAATTTCGAACCGCTTTGCCGATGAAACAAATATAAATAATGGTCGCTGACTATGTTTACGCCCTCATCTTCGCATTGTAAACTTGCCCCTAAAATGTAAGATAAAATAGTTTTTCGGCTAATCTTCGTTCCTAATCACCAAACTAGTACTTAACGTCCACATCACTGCGCAATCCAATTGCACAAACCGCAGCGACGTGTTTATAGCAGTTTGTAAAAACTCTTTAGATGCTAATAAAAAATAAAAAAAAATCACACGGTGTAGTTTGCCTCAGTCAAGTGGTATTATGCAAACAACTCCGGTTCTGCTTGTCACAAACCTATATCGGTGTTTCATGTTTAAAGCTCAGCTTGTTCGTTAATGGCTGGCCAGCTTATCGAGAGAAGTGAACAATGCACCAACACCGAATATTTGTGCCAATTTATTTGAGGCGGTGAAACGGACTTAAGAGACTGTGGCCTCACTCGCTTGCGCTCCCATTCATCAGCCTTCAATTTGTTACTACCAGTACGTGTCTAGATCCGTGATGCGTGCTTAATCCAGTGTCCTCACCGTTTCCTGGGGGCTACCGAAGTCCCCCTGTGTTCTTGATGGCTGGCCTCCATGCTATGCAATGTCGCACTCAGGTCGTTCATCACAATGCCACGTTTCACTCGTTTCATATCAGCCGAATTATAATTTAAATTTTTTTTTTTATAACGCGGCTTATAAACTTAGCATGTTTGTTCATCTATTTTACAAAAGAACAATTCTAAAAATAGGTTTGTTTGTTGTTGTTGTTTTTTTTTTTATGAGGTTTAGCGTCCCAATCCGACTGAGGCCATGGAGGACGCCGTAATGAAAGGCTCCGGATAGTTTCGACCACTCGGTGTTCTTTTACGTGCACTGGCATCTGACAACTAGTCATGGGCACATTGCGTCTCGCCTCCATCGAAAATAACCCCCGCGGCCATTCAGAGTCTTCGGTTCAGTGTTCGAGCGCTCTAACCACTGCGAACCGTGGTGGGACAATTCTAAAGAACTTGATAATGTCATCCAGTGCACGTTGTGACGTATATATGTCGCACGCGCGTCCACAAAATTTAGTTGGTCTAACCAGCGTCCTGTCTTGTTTTTTGCACAGTGCACATCTGAATGGCCACTAAAGAGAATTGTATGTGGGCACCCAGAATGAAAAAGTCATGGTTCATTTCCAAATTTCTTTTTAATGTCAACGTTGGCTCCCTTCCTGTTCATCCGTTTCCTCATAGCCATTTGTACTGAATTTTGTTGAATTAGAATAGAGCCGCGGAGCCCTGGATCATTGTCTCGCTAACTTTGTTCGTCGTACTTCCGCACCGGATTAGTTAGGAGGTGCGTGTTCAATTACATGTTTCCTTTGCTGTCATTGTGCACGCCATTCAGAAGACGAGGACAGCGAATAAGGCCTTTCTGCGGCGCCATCTTCCGGCTTCCTTCTGATCTGTGGTCCTTCTTCTGGTGTGATCTTATCTTGGTGTCCTAGCGTATTTTCCGCTGTTTTTTATCTTCATTGAGGGCCTCGTTGTATTCTCTGTTAACTGCCCGCCTTGGTTCAGTACAGGCAGATACGCCTTTCGGCCGTTGTTTGCCCCTTAGTCGTGGTGATGGCGCTTGCCTTTTCTCTGTTTTTTTTTTATCCGTTTTTTTTTTTTTTTTTTTTTTTTTCTCTTTTCTTATCGCCTCCGTGTAGGACTCCTAGCGCGCCCAGCTGTGTTCCTGTTCAGACGTGGCTCGCTTTTTTTGCCGCTTTATCGGGGTCGTTAATCTACTCGATCCCTTATTATGCCTGTATATCCTCTGCTCCCTTTGCTTCCCTTGCCAAGATTCGTTGTGTGTATCAAAGTTCATTGCCCCCACTTAACTGCAGTGGGCCTACTACATAGACCAGTAGTCTCAAACGAGCGGCCCGCGCGGCTGTGTGATGCGGCCCGCCGGCTCCATAGATTTCAGCCTTTGTTCCGAGAGCAATTTCTAGCTCACCAGTAAGCTTTGCAGAAAGGCTTGTTTCCTAGCTAAAAATAAACTAAAACGTCCTTTCATCAGTCGGTATGCGTGTTATTTGTGCAAATGAAGAGAGAACATTGGACCTTTAGCCTGCGTGTACTCGGACAGACGGACATCCGCTGTCCTCATGAGCAAGGCGCCGGACAACCCATCCTCACTTTAATCTCCAGCCCTACTTTTTAAGAATAATATGGAGCACTATTTTACCGTTGTGACCTTTAATTACGTCTCTCCTAGGCATTTCTAAGTGGCGTCTATCCTGCGTTTAGGCAGGATAGTGTGCGCCGATCCGGCTTTCTTTTCCACTAAGAATGGGGAGGTTTGGAGAATGTTTCGGTGCTTTTTTTTTCTTTATTGTTATTTTTTATTTTAACTTTTATTGCTTTATATGTTTCTTCTGTTCTTATTTTTGTTTTGTTATTCTCCGTGTGGTGGTCTTCGAGGGACAACTTATTTTCATGGCCGCCTGCATAACAGTGTCAGTTTTAGACATAGTCTTATCTTATTTTACGATTCATTATTTTCCGCGCCTTTGTTCGGATTAGAAACGCTTTTCTCTGTGCAAGTTCGTGTATTGTCCTTATCTGATTGTTCCTTATCTGTTGGGCCTCTTTTAATATCATATCTGTGCTGCGTGGAAACTCCTTGCTTTAATTTTGCTTCGCTGTTAAAAATATTCCTGACATTAACTGGACGAATGCGGAGGACACCGTCCGTAGCAACCACTTCATCCTCTCGGTAATTGGGACTATGGCGAACATCCATTAACTGCATGTCAGGATAGACTAACTGAAGCGCATTTCGTAGAGAATGCACGCAAGGCTCCGTAGTCAACGTATCGGAATGCTGCCCGACGTCCGCTGTCGGAACAACAAAACACGAGTCAGAGCCTCGAAAGCACCAGAAATCGATCCGATCAACCGCATCTCTGGGAGGCACGCAGAAGCTTTATCAAAAGATTCAAGTTGAAAAAGTATATTAAGAAGCTCAAGCAGAATATATTGCAGCTACCAAGGCCGAGAACTTAGGATCAGCTTTGCAACTTACGGCAAGGAGGAGTCAGTATAGCTTGAACATGAACCATCTTAGTACACGATCTGGACCCCATTAACCCTAAGCACAAATCACCAAAACCATCATCGCGTCACCCACAATTGCAATGGTGATGATGGTGAGCTCTGCATGAAAATTACAAAGCGCAAAAATGCCATATCAGACCCTGCCGCCAGCGAGGTCTCCTATCAGGGGCCCAAAAATCAGAAGATACCATGCGTATCACGGAGACGTCTACACAGCAATCTGCATCACCACGAAAAAATGATATATATACGGTCCTATGCAGAGACCTCACTGAACATCATCCGTAGCCTAGGACCCCAGCAGATCGCTACTCACAAACTTACTGGCTATTTCAACATTATTATCACCATCATAAGCCGGATTGTACCCACTGCAGGACAAAGGTCTCTCCCATATTACTCCAACTAACCCGGTCCTGTGCTAGCTGCATCCACCTGACCGCTGCGAGCTTTTTACCGCCCACCTAACTTTTTCGCAACCTTCAACGCGCTTTGGGAAAATGAGGCAGTTCCTTTGGAGTGCAAACATGCCACAGTAATTATGATCTCAAAGCTGGAGAGGAAACCAAATTACAGTAACGTGAAACCTATCTCGCTCGCAATCCGTCTAGGAAATCTTCACGAGCGGGTAGCGCATATTTTTTTTTTTTTTCATAACTAGACAGAATACAACGACTTGATCACCACAACTACAAGCGGTTTTTACTTCGATCCTTTCGGCAAGGACTTTCTACCACCCGACGCCAAACTGTGGTTATGGTGCGACACCCATAAGCCAAGGGGTAATTTTTGTATTCGGCTCTTGTGGGTGATGCCCTGCGATTTGCCTCTCATGGTCACATGACATATATAACATCGTCGTAGTCTCTGATCAGCTGAGTAGCTAGGAGCCATTTTTCTCTTTTTTACTCCTGCGGGATGTGTTCTGTGATCGGCCCATCGTGGCCATCTGACCTCTGTGCATCACCACTTTCTCGACCAATCAGGAAATTTCGTCACTCACGGCGAAAGGATTTTTGGTGTGATCAAAAGTCTAATGCTCTCTCATTAAGCACTCATCTTATATGCGATTCCAGTGCAAGTTCAGGGGCCACAGCTTGTAGAAATCAATCCTGAGCTCACAGCTCGTGTGCAGCTCTGGCTGCCTAAGCATCACGCTGTAATATAGCGCTGTCTTTCTTCTCTCCCTCGGCATCTAGCTATCCCGCTTATCTTCACATCGGGTCTTCTCATTCGCCTGTGTCGCCGCGTGAATCCTCGCTTTCTCTGCTCATCTGTACATCCCGTGCCTTCTTCTCTTTTCGACCCTCCTCTCGCTCGCCCGCCCGTCGCTTCTTCTCCCAAGACTGGCGACCTGGCCTGCCGCCATATATCGTCCTTGGTCCGTCCCTCGCGTTAGCGCGCGACCCCGGGCCACCTTCCTTCCGTTTGGCGCTCAGCTCGGCGTTATCTCCTCCCTGCCGGTGTACAGTGGCCCCACACGAGCGCCCTCGGACGCGGATCGGCGCCATAGCTATCGTGCGGCATTTAGTTGTATGCACCGCAACGTCGTCCACAGTTCCCATTTCCCCGCGGAGCAGTTCAGATTCCAACTTTGTATCCATCCGCCGCATCCTCTTGTGGCTTCCAAAGGGCCTCGTAGATGCTGCAGGCCTTGATGCTGTCTCGAACAAGATGCCCGATATGAATTTTTAATAGTAACAGTGGTTAGAGATTAAAATGTAGCCCGAAAGATGAATAGGAGCCTTTGCAAGCAATATGAATTAGGGTTGAGGAAGAGCTGCAGTTCGATCGCTAGCCTATATGCTTCGGCAAAAAGGCCTTGCAGGACGATGGCAAGTCCGCCTATCGAAACGTTTGGCTACAGCATGTTCAAGCTATACTTCTGGAACAGAACCTTGTTTGTTGCGATTGTTTTTTGTTGTCAAGTGTCACGTATTCGTGCCTTCTCACTAACGCCCTATGGTCGCAAACGAGGTCTTTGTTAGGGAGTCCAATTGTGCTACTGGACATTAAAAAGCGCGGAATGTTTTTATTTTCTTTTATTTTTAGCTTTGACAAAGGCCGGGCTTCGTGTAGCTCTAGTTTTAGCGTTGAGGTTGTTATTTTCTTTTTTTTTAAACGTAAGCCGCTCGTTTTTACTGCGGTCGCGCCGGGCAAAAAGCATCTGTTTTCATTAAGTACGAATACCTCGCGTGTCTAAAGCGGTGCACGAGCTTGATCTCCCTGCTTCTGCTTGTCGCAGCCAGAAATCGGTATCGTCATGCGTTACATCGCACAGTTGTGTAGGCGCTGTGCTAACGTAGTTGTATATCCACAAGATTGCGCGCAATAACGATATATCTTTTCTCCTAAACGTGCTTATACAATCCCCTCGCGTCCGTATAATTTCCACGAAAGCGCAAGCTTGTGACCTATACACATTACGAGGCAGTTTTTCGAACATGGCGCATACATTGAACGGTGGTGCGCATGACTATGCGATCGGCCCTCTTTGTGTAACCTCAATCCCAAGCTTGGCCAAGGCTGCACGGAATGGGCCCGGGAAGGTGCGCGTAGTGCCTCGCTCGTTAATGAGCCGGATCGCGTAATGGGGGTCGACGGGCTCCGGAATTATTCCCAAACCGGATGCGCGCGACTTCCGCGCCGCGGGAAGATGGCGCACAACATGGTGCGGGAGGTTACGAAAAGGGAAAAGGATGGCGATGGAGCAGGAGGTTTTACTCTGGTAAGATGTGCGTTGCCCAACCAACGTGCACAGGCACCAGACAAGAGGTGTTGGCACCCTCGTCCACGTGGCAGCAAGAGATTTCTGATTCCGCAACGTTTCCTCCGCGTCTGGCCTTGCGTGTCAAAAAACTATGAGTCTCGTGAGAATTTCTCCCTCCTGTAGTCTTTTGCTTGAGCTGTGCTATCAATTTCTAGCTGAAGTAGATTTGCTAAACGTCATCTAATACATGTACCCCGCGCTTGTGTGCTCCGCAGTTTGATAAACCATCCTCTTCGGATCGAAAGGATAGTGCATCTGACCTTTGCTCCGGCTTCGTCGTGGATTTGTAATTCGTGCAGGAATACCTTGGACTGCGTTCAAAGAGAAGAAGGTTCCTCTAAGCATTCTAAAGATCGCCGTGTTGTTGCCCAATTTAATTGCCGTTTACTTTCACAGCGGCAGCTCTTAAATATATATATATATATATATATATATATATATGAAGGAAAGAAGCCAACAGTCGGCGAGGCTATGGAAAGCGTTGGGGATGGTACTTTACGTCTTTTTTTTTTTTAATGCGTACTTGGATAATCACAGAAATTAGTAATGTAATCTGTTTAGGGGAAAGATAAGTAAACACAAAGTAGAAGAAAAAACAACGTGCCGATGGTGGGAACCGAACCCACGACCTCCGAATATCGCGTCCGGTGCTCTTCCAACTGAGCTACATCGGCCGCTGTCCCCCCTGCTACTTGCTTGGGTATTTATGTTGTCTGTATACGAACCTTGAGAGTGTTCACCAGCGCCACCCTCACCCATAGCGGCGGACGTGGAACGTCCTTTGTTATATATATATATATATATATATATATATATATATATATATATATATATATATATATATATATATATATATATATATATATATATCGGAACGGAAATGCGTAGTATCTGTCACACTTGCTTCTGTGGACACCTGAACCGCGCCGTAAGGGAAGGGAGGAGGGTGGGAGTGAAAGTGAATAGAGAGAAAATCGCCGTTCCTTTGTTTTCGCGTTGGTGTTGTAGTAGTTGTCAGGGCAACTCGGGGATGGTAACCCTGAAAACAGTAGGAGGTGGTGAAAGGGGGAAAGGAGGCGGTGGCAGGTTGTAGTGGCGTCGCTCATGATATCACTACTTCATGCAGTGGCAAATCGCCACGCTCTGTAGTCCGAACCTTTTGACGTCACAAGTGACGTCCAACCAGGTTCATCTCCTTCTTGAGCCTCCCGACGTTTGCGATCGACTCAGGAACCACATGTCTATAGATTTCATTTCTCAGAATCGGGCACTCGTGCAGCACCCCGAACACGCCTCCTGTCGCTTTTTAGATCTGAGGGATTTTGTCACTGCTACAAAGGAGTGGGAGAGAAGCGGGATAAAAAGAGCGAGCATGTCTGAAAAATAAGTGCAGTCTGTAACTGTATTTATATCAACGGCATTCTCAGACGCCTTGCCTCAGTAATATGGCGAAACGAAAATACTTCAGCCGCTGTTTCTGGCCATCGAGTCACACACTGGGAACCTCCCTGCGAGTTTTTAATGAAAGAAAGATTGATTTTCAGGTTACGGGGTGATAACACTGGGGACATCACCAGTGAGCAGTAAGCTTGAAGGTACCTGTGGAGGCGGACGATTATGGGACATACATTGCTTTGTCGCGCCTGTAGGGACCTGCTGACAGCACTTCTGTGCCGGTTACATATTACACCATCTCGCACCTTGGTCCATCAGGGGGCACGCTATCGGTCAAGCGTGTAAGCTCATTATTGCCTTGAGACGATCAATTATTGGCCAATTAACACTCTCATTTCAGTGGTTTTAAATAGTTAATTTTCGAAAGTTTTTGAACTGCGTCTTTAAAAACATATGGGGGACACTTAAACTTCGCCTGTAAGAGTACAGCGCGATAGCCTGTAGGTTACCACCCGACTTATAAAGCCCTGCTTTAACCAAGCTGTATGGGGAGGTGGTGAAGGATGGCTGATCCTTGCCCTGATGGGGTTGGGACAGGTAGGTCACCGCCGCTTGCGGCTGGAGCTAGCCTGCCACTGAATTTTATCCGTTGTAGGCCATCATTGCTCCCGCCACCGCTTCGGTGGTGGTGGACGACGGCTGTTGTGGCGGTGCGCGTCTTTCTCTCCCTCTTCTTTTTCTTTCTTCTCTCCGCACGAGGCAGCGGAGATGGCTCAGCTACAGAGCCAGTAGCAGGCCCGTGCATTTTGTTTTCTTCCTACAGCCACAACAACAACCGCAGGTGGCCGCGTGGCCTAGGGCTAGCGTCCCTGAATCGGTGTCCAAGAGCACTGCTGAAGATTCATTATTATATTTCACCTTCCCTCATGAAATCAGTAACGCGAGTTTTCAGCCCATCCTAACCTTGCGATCTCATGTGGTGTCGGTGAAGCACACAACCCATCGAAGAATCAGTGCGCGGTCACGTAACTTGCCACAGTTGTGCCTCGTGTTCCTTTGCTCACAACACCGACGCCGGCTTTTTGTGTAACGGGAAGTTTAACGCTGCCGCGTTAAAACTGCGACGGATACTCACCGGTTCGAGTCCCTATCGCAAACTATAGCCTCCAACTTGACTAGCAGGTGGAAGGGCATGACACCACCCTCAGCTTCGCAAAATCTTGTGAAAACAGTGCTGCATAGGTTTTGCGTAGTTGGCTGGAATGATACACGCATTTGTCACCAGTTAAACTCTACTTTTATTGATGGGCTTCGGGACAGCAACCCCAGGCCACGGCACTTGGTGTTGCCTCGGCAACGCCTTCCTAAGGGGCTGTTATGGAGCTGTGACACATTACACGGGAGCCGTTATGGAGTTGCAATGCATTGCTACAGAGCTGCTATAGACCATTTACAGCGCGAGCGCATGGCCGCTGCCATATTTGATCATGTGACCCTTCCGCCATCGCTGGCCTTCGGGCCTTCTGGTTTGACGGCTTTCGGCGCGCTGGTACTCGGCTGCACGGTGCGGCGTACCCGCTGTCGCTGGGGACAACGAGCTTGTAGACAGCCGAAAAACTTCCTGTGAATGCTCATAGTGTGTGTGTAGGTGCTAAAAAATGTTTAATTTAACCACGTATTTCATTTATTGCATCCTCCTAACTATCTGCATTGGCTAGAACGTTTCGACAAACCGTCAGACGTCGACTCATTTTTTTTTTTACTTTTTTTTTTACCAATTCCCTCTCTTGCGCTCTCAGTGGAAAACATTTTCTGTAAAACTGAATAGATTACAAACTGATTGTCCCCTCAAACTTTTTTATTCTCTTGCGCAGAGGACGAACGCATGTTCAGACCGTGCTGGCTGAGACGCATTATTAATGTTCACCATTTAGCACTGTGCACAATATTTACTGCTCAATATGGACGCGCGTGTAATCCCCGGCAATTGATAAGGTATAATTTTACCTCCTGTAAATGTCCTGGCTTCAAAAGACTATTACGCTGCTTGATGGCCGCATCAGGCGCTCAGCGGCAATCACCTGCGCTCGGGCGAAAGTGACTGGAAACTGCATCGGAATTCAGGACCCACTGTATAGGCAGCCCAAGCAAGTGGGGATATAAAAACTCTTATTATGGTAAATTTTATCATTGGTCCGTGCATTAGTTTCATAAAAACAGCAGTTATTGCAATTGCAGCAGTGCTTGTCTAATTAAAGTTTGGTTTGGTTTGTGGGGTTTAACATCCCAAAGCGACTGAAACAATGAGTGGAGGATGCGGAAATTCCCACCCCCTGAGATTCTTTAACGTGTACTAATATCGCACAGCACACGGGCGCCTGGGTTTTCGGCTCCATCGAAAAGCAGCCGTTGAGACCGGGATTCGATACCGCATATATCTTGGGAACAGTACCTAATTAAAGTAAGCAAATTCACTGACATGCCTACACTGACTTTCCTTCTCTGCACAATCAATTCTTATAAATGCATATACATTAATAGCCACGTCAAGGTACTCCTTAACACCATGCGAAAATAACGCGGCATCAATGGCGCAATATACAACTCCTCAGAAAACGTCAGGGTCGTTCTCGCATTCCCATGGCTACTGCCGGTACTAAAATGAGCTGGTGCGTGAGGTATAGCCTTTCTTCACAATGCACAAGCGCTTTAATTTTCCAGAACGGAACATGAACTCGTGATACACCTCCGAGAAAAACGGCGGCCTAGCTAGGCCATGATGTGCACCTTATGTAGAAAGCATCGTCTGTTTTTCCGCCAATAAACAACAGGTTCATTAGCTCTACTTCCGTGCAGAATACTTCGGCAATACAGATGACACCTGCATCCAAGCAGCGGTGTTTAAAAAGTCAGCCGACATTCTTACACAAAATGCACTGCAGCTGTCCGCAGTGCGCGCCGATGCGTTCCGAAGGCCAGCAATGACGGCCGTACTAGTGGCGCCATCTGTTGGGGAGAGTGGAACTACTCTTTGTAAACGGTCTATAGAGTTGCTGTGCATAGCTACGCTTCGCCACACAGCAGCTTCTCACGCAAGACAAGATATTGCTCGGGAAGAGCCTCTGGATTACCACTGAAGCAATCCACCCGCATTCTACGCCAGATTGTCAGGAGCTAATTTAAGTTCGACTCTTCATTTGGCAGCCTCAGCTGTATATATCGCATACAGTGCCAACCAATTGCGAGGTAGGATTCGCTCAAGTGCATGCGCTTGTTTTGTTTCTGTTTTATTTCTTGCGAAGGGCAAGGCTTGCTCGCCTTAAGTATCAGGACTAGCCGCCTACGTGTGCGCATGCGCAGAAGCGACTTCCGTGCTCACCCCGTAGGCAGGAACTTGATAACGCACCTCTGGTGTTGTTGCCTTGCCTTTAGTTTAGCGCTACCGCGCGACTTTCAGTACGCATGCGCAGATCACCCCGATAGCAACAGATGGCGCCACGTTCCTGTCAAATTTCGGCGGACGCCGCTCGCGGGGACAAATCAGCGTGTGTTATGCTGACGGTGCGCGGTAGCGATAGACGGCCGCGGTAAGCGGTAGCGCTAAACTAAATGTCTCTATATCCATTGTACCTTCGATTTTTTGCTGTCCAATATGTCCGTCCAGCTGTGCTGAGATATAACTGGACCCCCTCTTGTCCCTTTGGTGCCTGGAACCAGGTACGGTCGAAGCGCCACCCTCTTTTCCATCCTTCCATCTCTCACGCCCTAATGACGTTGCTAGCCGCAAGGGCAGACGCACGCTGTTTTCGCCACCGTCAGTGCGCTCACTCCTTCGACAATGCGTTGCGCGTTCGAGGCCTCCTTCTATTCCGCGATGATTGAGTGTAATGGGTCGACCAGCCACGTGTACGTATATACGGCGGGGCTTTCTCGACGTCGCCTTTCGAGCGTCGCGAGCCGCAGGCTCCCGTAATGATAATGGAGGTGACGGCGATAATCGGCTCTGCGAAGACAAACGCCGCGGCGAACTGCGACGCGGGGCGCCTTCAATATCGCCTCTGCAGCCGAGACCTCTCTTCCATTTTTTCCTCCGCTGTAAATGAAGATCGTATCTCCCGCGAACGCCCTCTACGCGATGTCTCGCCGAGACAGTGAGACGCAGGCGTGCCCTGTCGGTGTCGTGTTGGCCGCTTTATTATATGTGCCGTTTTTCAGGGATAGCTTCTTGTTCTGTTCATCCCTTTCTTACCCGCTATTTTACGGTGGAACGCTAGCTGTCGATAGGCTGTGGGCGTTCGGACATTCCGTTTTATATCCGTGCTTTGCCAACTACCAACCTTGCTGTGCCTGTGTGACGCCGGCCTTCGCGCTCTGTAGTATTTCGCTGCGTTTTGCGTGTCCACTTCGGCTGCCATTTTTCGTCTTTATTCTCCATACTTTGTGAATTCTTTGTTTTATTCTCAGTTTGTGTCCCATTTTGTTCCTGTTTTTTATTCTGTGGGCACAAATCCTGCCCCTCCCCCCCAATGCACTCATCCGGCATCTCTTTCTCACACCTTTCTGTTCGCTTTCCTCGGTCTTTTTTTTTTCTTTCACTTACGCTTTGTCGTGTCTGCTTAGCATTTATTCTTCACGCGACGCTTTCGCTCGTATTTCGTTCGCTTTCATGGAGTTGCGAAGCTGCATTTCATTCACGCCTGCTATTTCTGCGCACAGTGCTGACGCGCCAGCTGTCTGCCTCCCGCCATCTTTCTTTCCTTGCAGCTTCTCTCTATTTCCCCTTTTCCCTTCATGTCCTAACTACATTTCCACCTATGTGTCTGCCAGTTCATTTTCTGTTTGTTTGATTTTTGTTTGTTTGTTGCGCGCGGCTACTGTCGCGGCATTTCGTTCGCCTATTTCCTTCTCTCCGTTTCTCCTCGACTTTCCTGTCTCGGACACTATAGCTTTTTTTCCCCAGCTTTTCCGTGGTCGGTCGGCTTCTTCGCTGTTCTCGTGAAAACTGAGCAGCAGGAGCGGCAGCGGAGCGCGCGCACTAGTTCGCCTTATCTTTCCCTACTTCCCCTTTCCCCTTTCTTCCCGCGCCATCTAGAAATAGGGATCACTCGCCGATACCGTCTGCGTGATCCGATTTCCGAACAAAGTCTGGCGGCACAGAACGTCGGCATCGGTGCAGCGGCCGGCAGAAAACGGATCGCGCTCCACACCATGCGTTTCTCTTTCCCCTTCCTCTCCTTCCAAACTCAACCTCTCTCGCTCCCTGCGCACTGAATTCCCATTACTGTTTTCGGGACGCAAGGCGTGGGCTGCTTCCTCCTCCCGAAAGTGGGAAGTTCTGTTATTGCAGCGCGAGCGCGGCGGCGACGAACGTATCGCTGAAAGGGAGCTCGCGTCGTCGCTTCGGCGTGACGCGGTCGCGGATCCACACACGCACACACATACACGTGGACGGCTTATAAGGCGCTGGTCCTCGTTAGCACGCCCTCCTCGTTCATTTCTTCCTTGCCCTTCTTGTCCCTTCGACTCCCGTCGCTAGTTTATCTGTCCGTCTGTGCCTTCCTTCTCCGGTAAGCTTTCGCCGATGCGCTTGTTTAGTCCAGGTTCTTCTTTGTGCGATTAGTTTTCTCTTCCGCTCACTGCAGCTATTCGGTCCTCCTATCTCGTTTCAAAGCGTAAAGAGCTTGCCGGCCGTCGTTTCGCTGGATTCCCGGAGATAATGTGCGGCGAGTTTGCGACTGGGCGTGTGTATTAGAGAAGGGGATGCTAGTTGGAGGCCGGGAATGTCTATGACGTGTATGACTGAAACACTGGTTCGCCTTGAGCATGGAATAAGTTTGCTAACTGGAACGAGCGTTGGTGTTCGCAAATAACGTGGGCGACTGCCAACTCTTTGACGGTCAGATTGCGTTGCCCGCTCCTGCTATAGATGGTTCTGTGGCCCATTGTCGAAATAATGCCCTTCAGCGAAGCGCTGCTTGTGACACGTGTTGTGTTGAGAGCGTTCATATCGAGCTGAACGAAATGGGGCAGTTTATATTTGGCGCCAGCTGCGAACTGGCACAAATACTTTGGTGGGACAAAGGCGGAATTAAAATGAAGGCATTGCCCATTAGGCCTAGGGTTTTGGCGCATTTCTTTATTTTGCTCTCATGTTTCTTGATTCTGATCATCAGCGACCCGCTTTTAGTCGTGGTACTTCGGTCTCAGCAAGCTGCTCTTTGAAGCTCCTAACAAAACTGTGCGCTGTCGTTTGCGCCTGACAAATATAGGGGGGAGATAGGAGGGGGGGGGGGGGTGGAGGTCATGCACATTCCTTTATAAATTCGGCCTTAGGGTCCATTTAAGTGGTTGTCGTTTTTCTTTTTTTGCACAATATTTTCACCACTCTGATAACGAGTATCGCATCGGGTAGCACAACCAACTTTTTGTCCCCGTCGAAATCGCGATTCGAAACAGTCGTGAAAATATGAGTCACTTAGCCAGTAAATTGCAGCAGGTTACTTGGAGGCAGCTGCAAACTGCCACTTTTTCGCCGACCACTACAAATGTTCACTTATAAACCCAGGCTGTTTTTCCCTAAATTCGAAAATTGCAAAGCTCCAGAAGCAGACCTTACATACAGAGCTGCTCCCTTAATTGGCTATAGCCTAAAGCGAAACTCCGCCTAAAAAACACTTCTGAGGCGCTGTTGTGTCAGACTCGGGACCACGCTGCACAACTGCGGACTGTTGCCTGCACTCTGGAGGTCGCCGAGAGTCAAGGCCTCTTGTCCACCTCACGCGCCCAAGGCAAGAAACCGAGTGAATTCAAGAAATGTTAATATAGATTTTGTCTTTCTCTCGAAAAACTGTGATACTTTTCAATTTTGGATGAGACCAATTTGTAGATTCATATGGAATGGTTGGTAATTTTCTTCTTTAGTTATCGTTGTGTGTTTTTGGTTTGGGTCGGCGTTCTTAGATAGAGACAGTTGGAAAACTGCGCGGTGCGAAGTGGGCCAAAACGATTGCCGGTCCAGCGTAAGTTTATCGCCCCTCTCCCCTGCTGCGGTAGATGGGTGAGGCCATTGAGCTAATACACAGGCGGAAATTTTAAAATACTATACTAACCTTCTTCTTTCAGCAATGCAACAGAAAATAAAATTGTATTTGCGTTTTTAACACACTCTTGTACGCATATGAAAGCCAACGCGTCTACTGACGAGTCTGAAGCAAGGAGGTTGCAGACCCGACTCTAGCGTGTCGTCTGCTACCTCCCTGCTTGAGATACGTCTGCAAACGCGGTGGCGTTTCGTACAAAGATGTGTTTAAAAAATGCAAATGCAATTTTATTTTCTGTTGCATTGCTGAAAGAAGAGGGTTAGTAGTATTTTAAAATTTCCGCCTGTGTATTAGCTCAATGGCCTCACTCATCTACCGCAGCGGGAGAGAGGGGCGCTGCGGTCGCTTTGCGATCAACTCACGCTGGACCGGCGATTGTTCGGCCCACTTCGCAGCGCGGCGCGCCAGCACAGTTTTCCAGCTGCCTATATTTAGTAACGTTGGTTTGGGTTTTATTATTTTTTTTTTCATGTGCATGCAAAGCTGAGGCATTCTGAGAGGCCTACGCAAGTCTCGCGCTTCGTTTCTTGCTGTTTGCTCTTTTCTAGTGCTCTTACTAAGCGAGTGTTTTTTTATTTGTTATTTTTTTGCTCCCATCCTCGATCGTGGCTCCCCGCACCGCACTCGTTTCGTTTCACAATTGGATTATGCTTCCACCTACCCCGGCTTACACGGCGGAGAAGGGACGTTTAATATGCTTGGGGGCGCTACGCAAATTTATAAAACCCAAAAGTCTGCACGGAGCGATAGGCACGTTAGGTGTTCACGCGTATGTCGCTTTCTTAGCCACCTCAGTTTGTTTTTAAGCTTGGCGCCTCGCAGTCCGCTCGTTTTTCTCTGTGCCTAGTATGTGGAAGCGTATCCTTGTATTCAGTTTTATTACTTCTTGCTCGGTGTGCTTGTAGGCGTTGTTTGTCGTTTGCTGTGTTTGAACAAAATTATTTTATGCACAGTAAAGCAGTTGAACAATTAGAACGAAACATGGTTTGTTCTGAATAATTTTCGGCATGTTTCTTTTTTTATATATAAGTATTGGACTTATCTGCTGGTACTAATGAACTCAGACGGTTCCGGTCATTACTTGCTGGGAGAAATAAAAGAATAGGCGTAAGTGTGGGCGCCATCTTGATACGCGACCTTTGGTTTGGTTTGGCTTGTCTCTGCATTGAGATGCGTGCGATGGCCTGCTATGCAACAGGAAGTACACTACTACGTAATGTAAGGTTATGGGCAAATTAACGGTTTGACCTAAGTAGCTTTTCTTTTTTTTCATAACGGGACTTCGGGTGCATAGGCAGGCAGCAGATCAAAGTCACTTTCATACAACACCGTATTTTTTTCTCGCTCATCCAGCCCTCCTACTCCGAGCAAAAATTTTAAAAAGATTTCTACTATCTTTTATCTGTGGCTACCTCATACTCGCCAACGCGAAGGCGAGCCTAGATAAAACTTTTGCAAAACTAAAAACGCGCAAAGCTATTTCTCTTCTCGGTTGACACCTCAAACGCGTTGTCAGGGAGACATGCCGAAGCAGAAATGATATGTGACACTGCAGTACGCCTTTAGTTAAATTCTTATCGTGCTTCCATTTACTGGCGACAGCGGTTAGGCTTGACTTTAGTGTGAAGCACTACTCTGACGGCCAATCCCGATCGCGAATCTTGTGCGCCACCTTATCTTTAAGAACTTAGTATAGCAACAGTATACATTTAACTAAGTCATGCATAGCATATATCACCCACTGCCTACCCAAGGCCACCGAGTGGACATTCACTGTGTGGAAGTGACCTTCGACTAAAACGCTTTCGCACGGATTGATCAGTTTTACCGGGGTCAAACCACGGCCAGCTTTTACAAATAGTGTTTACAGCTCATTCAATCGAAATGCCGCCGTTGCCATGTACTGTATGGGGGCCAAGAAAAATACGATGGACACTTAACGTCCGCTTTTCAATATGTGATATGGAACAACGTTAATTGCTTCCGTTTTCCGGCTCCCCTTGCCGCCATACACGGCGGCGTTAAAGGTACTGTCGTGTTACTCTTAAGACGAAGCTTTAGCATCGACCTAATTTTGATGGAAATGCCGGGTCATTAGACATCAGGCGTGGTTCGAAGGCTGTGGTGGCCTGACAAAAGACAAATCGCCTATCTTCTACGCTCCACAACAGCCTCGCGTTGTGTGGTTATGCTCTCTGAATGCACTGCTAATGCTTAATAAGCAATTGCTTGAGCGGTTCTACAGAGCGCCATTCGGGCCTTCCGCGTAGGCTGTGGTAGTTAACAAAGCTGCACGGTTCTGAATTGTTCGTCGCTGCATAGTTCATCGTTGAGGAGACGCGCCTAACCACGTTGGGCTAACTTTCAGAATTAGAGCGGCGGAAGAAGGTCGACACTCGCATTCACGTGTAGAACACACAGATGTACAGACGCACAACCAGTCACACTCGCGTGCGCAGCTCTCAGTGTTTCCCAATCCATTCGATTCGTACACACCTGATGATGCTGTTTGCCACATCGCACTCACTAACGATCGCTGCTGCTGCTTGCTGTTTGCTGTGCTGCGCCGGTTCTAGGCAGAAGGTAATGCCATTCCTAGAGGATACCGCTTGGTCTTAACTCCGACCGTAATCTTATTTATTGATAGCCGCATTATTTCGGCCGGCGTCGCTCCCGGCCGTTTTCCGCTGAGCGTTCCTATTTAAGCGTCGCCCTCCGCCATGCGGGGAGTGGAAATTACTTTGCCCGTTGCTGCTGCTTTCTTCGTACGAAGCACTCCCCCGCCGCCACCACAACCTTATTCCGCCAGCCTCCAACCTCTCCCTACACTTTCTCAAACGCTCGTTCTACCGCGCGACGCCGCTCTGCCTGTGTTCCCCACATGAAAAGGAGAAACAAAAAAAAATAAGCGAGCACGAGCGAAGAAGACAAAATTGGAAGAAACTTCCTCTCGTCGTTCCTCCGCGCGTTTTTGTTAAACAACCACTTGCGCGCATGATTGGCCCTATTTGTTTCTGCCCTCCTTCTGCATATAAAACGCGCGCAGCTCGTGCGCGCGCACTCCTTATTTGTCAGCTTCGCGCTCTTTATTCTCTTCGACGTCTTGTTCTTTTTTTTTTCATTCCTTTTCTCTTTTCATTTTATCGTTCCTAGCGCGCTCTTAATTTATGCGTCGATCTCACTGCGTTCGTCCCGTATTTGTCTTCCGCATATCCTTCTCCTCTAATTCTGGGCGCCAACTGTTTATCCCTTCCTTCCTTCCTTCCTTCCTTCCTTCCTTCCTTCCTTCCTTCCTTCCTTCCTTCCTTCCTTCCTTCCTTCCTTCCTTCCTTCCTTCCTTCCTTTTCCTTCCTTCCTTCCTTCCTTCCTTTTCCTTCCTTCCTTCCTTCCTTCCTTCCTTCCTTCCTTCCTTCCTTCCTTCCTTCCTTCCTTCCTTTTCCTTCCTTCCTTCATTCCTTCCTTCCTTCCTCCTTCCTTCCTTCCTTCCTTCCTTCCTTCCTTCCTTCCTTCCTTCCTTCCTTCCTTCCTTCCTTCCTTCCTTCCTTCCTTCCTTCCTTCCTTTCTTCCTTCCTTCGTTTCTATCGCCACGATGATCATTTGAAGCGACGTCTTTCCACTCAACGCTAGGTCTCGAGTTCGATTCCCGACTGTCACGCCCGCATGTGGTGGAGGCGAGATGCTAAAACGTCCGTGCATGTACACTGGGGGCCACCATACCAAGTGCGGACTACATCACTACGACGTCCCTCATCGCTGTGAGCACGGTTCTGCGCGCGAAAATCCCCAACTAAATTCATACGAATATTTGATTCTCTTTCTCTTTGTTCTTTCATTCTACCTCGCTTTCTTTTTATCCTTAATTCCTTTCCACCTTTCTGCGTCACTACGGCAACTCAGGACGGCTTTCGAAATGAGCTATTATGATGGTTTGTTTGGTAACGGGACAATTGAAGATCAAAAATGCGAAGGACGGATGTATGACATATTTCTAAGTAATATCTTGCGGATATACAGGAAACATTTTCCACTAAACATTGTAATCCTGGGTAAAAAACAAAGTCCGCAAACTTTGGACAACGCCTGAGCTACATAGAGAAGATAAATTGTAAAAACATGCGCTTCACCATTTTGTGAAACAAAGTATCCAAACCTTCCAAATGAACATAAAATATATCGTAGTAAGCTGAACAAAGAGATTAATAGATGCAGACCTTGTTATCTTCACTGTGAGTTTGAGAGTCGTCCATACAAACCAGGCCTGTTGTGGAAAAAAACTACACATAGTCCTAAAGACTACAAATTTTAAACCAGAAATAACGAAGCGGTCAGTTAACGACGTAGAAATATCCGGTAACGCACTTGCAAGTTTTTTAATGATCATTTTCTGCAATATATCGAATGGTGGTACGCAGTGAGTGCATCGATTCCGTAACCCGTCTTCCGCCTTTCTTAAACCCGTAACCGAACCTAAAGTGGCGTCAGTTTTTCTTCACTTAAAGACGGCTTCACCTGCGATGCTAAATATATGCAAATACGCCCCATTAAATAAGTTTTTGATATTCTGCATCCTTATCTAACTTTCATTTCTCACCTTGGTTTATGGAGCGCCTCACTTCCGAAGCGAATGCAAATTGTCATAGCAACTGTTATATTTAAAGAAGGGTGTCGTTAATTACATGATAACTATCGATCTGTCTTTGTACTCCGTGTATTTTCGAGTGGCAAAAAAAAACATTTCTCCATATAGAAGTTTCGAGTTGTTTAAAAACACAATTTAGTGTTACCTGCGCAATTTGGTTTTTGAATAGAACAAATCGGGAGTAGGCCTTCCTTCAGCGGAAAGAATTTATATTTGTCCCAGTTTCATAAAAACAAAATTGTGTATACTTAGCATATGTGTAGATTTATTAAATTTTTTATTGCATTTATGATACATTATTGGAAAATCTTAAAATTATTATTTTACAATATTGGAACAGCACTAATTGGCGATAAATGGGAGATAGCAGGAGAAAGGTACACCTTTCTCCTGCTATAGGCGCAGCCAGGTTGTTATTGATGCTGATAGCTGAAATGTAAAGCGGGCTAAAGAACCTTTTCGTTAAACTTTATTTGCCTACGTTGTAGCTTTTGGAAGCAGGTTTACTAAGAACGAGCGCTCAAATTCTTTATCATGAGAAATACTCCAGGAGTGCACTTAGACTGCTTAAGTGCATTAATGAAAAAGCATTTCTCTTACTCTTGCCGAATATGTGAAAGCGTGTTCGTTTCTTTGTCTTTGTCGTTTCTAACACGCTTTTTGTCCTATAAATCATGGCTAATTGGAGACACGAAGCAAATTTGTTGCTCCCTGGCGAGAGCCTCACGAGACTGCTGTGCTGTGGTGTTTTGTGTTAACCTCGCCAGATAGCGCCACACGTCTATGTAACGGGAGATTCATTACTTTTGTTTTGAATTTTGCATGCGCACATTCCGAAACGCATGCGTTGCCCTTCATAACCTATACTCGGTGACAGTTTTTTTATTATTATTTTGGTTGATTTTTATTTGTGTCTAACTTACTGCCGCTGGTTTCTATCTCAGCGCCCTCCGGCGTCCTAACGCTAGACGAGGAGAATTACGGACTCGTTATGTGGAAGGCGGCGTAAAGTAATGGTTTGCGCACTCGGCTGAGGGGCGGAAAGGTAGTGGTTCGATTTCAGGTGGTGACACCACTTTTTTCTATTCATGATTGACAGTTCATGCTGACACGCTCTGATTACAGGCCTTATATTCATGAGACAAGAAATGTTTCGCAATAAAAGTCGATTGGTGACGATTAGTTTCGTATATATACCCCTTAATGCTCCAGTGGTTAAGCTGTAAATAGAAGTGACCAAGTCGTCCAGCTAGTCCAGCCTTGTCCTGTCCTCTTCTTTCCTGTGTCTCGTCCTTTGGCTGGTTAAGTATGAATCGTCACTGATAGTCGCCGGAACGTCCACGCTTTTTGCTAATGTTTTGCTCGTGCGTTTTGTCGAATTTTGTGCACTTCGGTAGACATCATACAAGAATGCCAGCGCAAGTCTGTGCAAAGTGAGCAGCGTGTCTCTCGCGTACTCGGCGAAGGTAACGTGCCCAACCTCGCTGCTCTAAATCAGGCACTCGCAAGCGCTCATCGGCGGATTTTTGCTTGAAGAAGAATGAAAGCATGGGCACCGACCCGACTATTAAGAAACGTTGGCGTAGAAAAGTCACGCTTAACGCTTCTTTCTTTCTTTTTTTTTTTTTTTCTCTCTTTTTTTTTTTTTTTTGCCGAAACCTGCCCTAAGAATACGTGGTTCAAGAGAGACCTTTGGGATTTGCCTATTTGCTCGCGGCTCCAGCGTTCCTCTTTCGCAACAGAAAAGGAAACGGGACACAAGAACAAGGTCCCTGCGCTGTGTCGTAATAAGGTAGCAAAAATATGGAACGAGGCAGTTCTGGCTTGTGCATTATAGCTGCGTGTTCAGGCTGCTTAGCCTGGGACTGAATGCCTCGCCACTCCTCATGATCGGCTGGGAAGTGATATGTTGATCTAGGCCGCTCATCTCACATACTGCACGTATAAAAGCATCAAACATGAACGCTGGCTGACCCGTGGTCTTGTTAAATGGAATAAAGGATTGAATAAAGAGTTTATCTTCCGGTACTCCTAACAATCTTGCTGTCAGTGCACGTCCGGAGGTATCTTAAGGACCTCGTATGCGGAAAACTTTTGCACTAACGCAATTAGCGAACCGCGTGCTTTAATTTCTTGTACGCCGTTAGCGGTTATTTTTGCGTGTGCTTTCTTTATATGAATCTTGGAAAGACGGGGGTGTCCCCTTGAATACGCTTCTTGTGGTTCCATTTTTTTTTTTTTCCTCCCACTACTCTTGTTTCCTTCGACCGCTCACGCAGTCGTCATTAAAATTCAGTGCCCAGCAGGGTTCGTGGGCCGAATAAGTCTGCTGTTGTCCGTCATTTCTCTCATAGCCGTAGCTGCAGCATCGAGACGCTAACCTTGTTTAAGAGTTCCCGACATGCATAATGATCCTGATTATTTCCCTGCACCCTCGTCGCGTTTCCTTACTCAATTTTCTGCGTTTCATGGCGTGCGGGTGCCTCTTCAGCAGAAACTATGCGCTTCGCTTAACGAAGCTTCCATTTCTTGTAGGACATTCTCGTAGCTTTTCTTTTTCTTTGGTTTTTCTTTTTACAATATGGTTGTAGGATGAGTTATCCGGCTGTTCCCTTTAAGTCTTCGTGCTTTACTTTCCGCGAGCGTATACGTTATGTGCTCGTTGGTAAGCGAGGGGAACACGTTATGTTGGGTGATGTTAATTTAGTCTACGTTAAGCCATGCGCGCATTCTCTCTCTTTTTACATGCAAGACCGGACGGGATGCATGCATAAGTAATAGAGCAGTTTTGCTCCTGTGTTTGCTTCATTCAGGTGAACAAAGCAGCGCGGCACCCTCTTGCTATGCAGAAGACGGTGAATTATCATTTTTCATATCCGTCTCATGGCGCCGTGAATGACGTCATAGAGAGCTTGGTTTGGTGAAATGTGCTGGGCTTGTTCTTGATGGTAGCATTGCTGTGCAATCGATTATCTTGCATGAATCCTTGCGTGCATATATGAGCATGAAAATAGAACGTAAAACTGTCGTGTTACCCTTCCAGCTGAATGCATTTAACAGACACCATTCGACAAGCGAAAGTGGTCGATGTCCGGCCACTTATTGAATTGATTGAACTGAGTGAATGCGCGCAGGATTTCCTTTATTCCCTGTAATTCGCGATCGACGCTGAATGGCGCTGCCACCGAACTCACCTTAGAACAGCAGCAGACATGGTCAGGGGAGAGAGACCTAAGTCGCTTTGGGATTTTCAAGCAGTTAAGCTGTATCGAGTTTTAAACAGGGCAGGAATAAGTGAAATGATATTAAAGGATTGACGGAGGGGAGCTGAACAGTAGTTGGAACTGGTCGTGCCGTAAGAGCCCCAACTTCGATCAGGACAGTTGCCTTTTTGTCAAGACGTATATTTTGTCTCCTCTGGTTGTTGTGTTTTTCTTCCTTAGGGTCTGTATTTTTATACCTCAAAATCTATAGTTGCTGCAAAAGGTTGGAAATTTGGGTGAATTGATATAAGGTGTCATGGTGACTCTGCCAGCGCGAAGGACAGGGGCATGAAAAAGGGGTCAAAACATGCGCTGACTCGCAACTGAAGCTTTTCGAAGCGAGCACAAAATATAACGACAGGCGAAGCAACACTACGAACCACACAATCACTGAACAGCATTCCAGTTGATTATAGGGACTGTTAAGTAGCGGGGACCATGCCGTAAGCTACAAACGAACAGGCCGATGTAGCATTGAAGTGAACTCTTTATTGAACTGACATGCACCCGAAAAAGAACCAAGTACGCCCGTTGTGCTCGTCAGTGCTCAATTTATAGTCGATGAAGGAACGTCTAAATAAAGCCACCAAATGGGATTAAAACAATCTGGAACAATGGGGAAGCCGACGCACGTGGCTGCAGTCACTATAGCTACCGTCTGTTGCAGAAGTTTGCGGCCCAACGCGCCGGGCAGAGGAGCAGTATCGCTCCCGAGAGGCGGCGCTGCGCCCGCCGGCGCTGCCTGGTGACGCAGCTATAAAGAGTGAGGAGACTTGTTCTCTTCCCCTCATCCCGCGGCTGAGAGCAAAGATGTCAGCCGCGGGATGAGGGGAAGAGAACAAGTCTCCTCACTCTTTATAGCTGCGTCACCAGGCAGCGCCGGCGGGCGCAGCGCCGCCTCTCGGGAGCGATACTGCTCCTCTGCCCGGCGCGTTGGGCCGCAAACTTCTGCAACAGACGGTACATCTCGGTGCACCTTGCGCGGCAAAGGAAACGCTGAAGCTGCGCCCAATGGCTTGAGCTTACACAAACAAACAAACAAACAATAATACTTAGAATAAAAGTGATAAGGCCGCATGCCTGCGGCTGTTAGAAACAATAAAGATTACAATAGTTCACTGCAATTGACTATAGGTCTATGTGCAGTCTCTTAAACCTTGTACGGCCTTTGGGACCGTAGCTTCTTAGGGCTCAAGTTGCTGGAGATTATCCATTGGCTTAATTTCGACGAAGGTATATCGTCCTCATGGAGAATGGTTGCTATATTCAAGGACTAATAGTAGCTGCAGCGCGGTTAGTCCTTGCAGGTTGCGCAACACGGAAATGCCGCCATTGAGGCCCACCTGACCGGCACCTAACGGCTACAAGCGTTCGCCGTATAACATCTCACGCGACGTGCCTCCCCGTCTCGTTGCGGTCGTCCCCTCGGTCGCTTTGGCGCGCCTCTCCCTTGCCGATTGATTGCCCGCACTGCTGTGCCTCGCGAGCGTGATGCTCTTTGCGGTGGCGGAACGTGACCCGATTTGCGGCCATCCCGCGAGCGAGCGCGTCGCTCTGCCTCCCACTTCTGTCGCGGCCGGGGACGTGAATGCTTTCGATTCACGGGCCGGCCCAGCAGAATGCGGTCGCAGGGAAAGTGCACGGGACGTGATGTAAACAGAGTTATTAGATTTAGGCAAACGGGGGAAATGAATGTGCCATGCCGGGTGCGGTGGCGCGGGTGTGAGAAGCGTAGCCGGCAGAGTGCGGTCGGTGTGGGTAAGAAAAGAGAGGAAACGTCTGGAAGAAACGCGAATGAAGCAGTGCGGTAAAGTGTTTGTAAGAGCTCACGTGTTGCATAGAGCAAAACGTCGTGCCTAATGCGGAGACGCGCCATAGCTTATGTGAATTGTGGGGGTTGTCGGAGGCTGAAGGCGCCGTGACGCGCACTCTGTCCGTGCCGTGCAATGCAGCCGAATCGCAACTGGTTATGACCCAATAGTAAATCGTATGGCAGGAGAGGGTTCTTTATCCCCCTTTTATAAGTAACCCCAGCAGTTTTTAACCTGGTAAACCTTGTTTTGTAATCAAGTATTCAACGAAAACATTGTAATGATTATGACTGTTAACTCTGAATTCATGAGACTGTGTTTCTACTTTTTTTACATACGTTTAATGTCACAACATAACACATAGTAGCGTCTTTCGTTCACGTATGCCCATCATGTAGACGCAGCTGACTAAAGGCGTGGTCGTGCATAGCCTCTTCACATTCGCTTCGCCCGCATTGGTGTTTGGTGTTTCGGTGTTTCGCTGTGAACGTATCCTCTCGTGCCCGTCTAAGCCCTGCGCAGAGCTCTGTCACCCAAATGGAATCGGCAATTGGAATTCCGTACGGGATATCTGTTGCGCTCAGAATCACTCATATGTGTCGTCAAGGCTAGCATCCTTTCCCTTTCAGCATCGCTTACCATACCTCGTGCCACAACTACTAGGTTGTTCCGCACGGCACCATATTTAACATCTGACCGCCACATACACAAGAACCCCTAAGTGTGCAAGGCAAGCATCAGATCGATACGCCGATTTTTTTCGCTTTATGAATTGCGCTACGATATTCTGCTTTTGCTTCTGCTGTTCACTGAACACGTTCCACTTGCATATATTCGCATTTAAAGCATGGAAGTTATACGCTAAAATTGCTTACTTATTCTGGTCGAACCTGTACTTATTTGGACGCCAGGTATTTTTATATATTTTTTTTTGTTTTCACTTCTGCTCTACAGATTACCAAACATCCCGCCGCGGTGATGCTGTGGTTATGACGCTCGAATATTGTGCCCAGGGATTCGGGATCGAATCCCAGCCTTGGCGGCCGCTTTTCCGTAGAGGCGGAAAGCAAGGAGCATGTGTACTGTGCTACGTCACTGCACGTCAAAGAACCCCAGGTAGCCGAAATTTCTGGGGCCCTGTATTACGACATCTCTCATAGCCTGAGTTGCTTTGAGTATTTAAATCCCTTAAACCAAACTAAACCAGATTACTAAACACTGCCTGAACCGATATTCTAAGGCCATTGTGGGGTTCAAAAACAAAAATGCTTATAGGCAAGAATGCAGTTTTCGTTTGAAATGAAAGTACAATAATATTGGCAATACTTTTCTAAAGCTGGAATACATTACATGAAATGCATTAAAGATGAAGTGAGGACAGCGTGTATGTTACTGAGCAGTCAATAAAATGGAATATATGTAAAATAAATCTAGAAACCAGGAAGAAAAAAAGTCACATTCTTTCCGAATTGTTATTCGTGAACAGCTGCTACGCGCTCTGGAATTAACCTAGGGCGAATCTATCGACGAACCTTTAAACCTAATTCTTACATTTCGCGCACGATAACCTTGAATGAAGCAGCTTCGCAACTCGTTGTACAGCCTTTCTGCCTGCCTATTTTAGGCCGTCTATCATGTTTAACGAGAACGAAGGAAAACAGAAGGATGCTTTCTACTCTCTGGTTCTCTATTTCCACCCTATCTCTACATTCCTCTCCTTTTTCTCTCTCTGTATTTCTCTGACTGTTTTGAAAGCGCGCTTCGCGATTGTGTCGTTGTTACTGGATTTGGCGAGTCCGCTCTGCTCTACAGGGAGTTGGAAGCAGGAGAATTTTATGCAAAACATGCAGGGAAATAAAAACGCGTAGAAAACGACTGGGAGAAGCTAGTTCGGTTGGACAGCCGTCCGCGTAGAGGATATACACGTCGCGAAATTAGAGAGAGCCGCGGAAGTACACCGCAGTTCGTCCTACCCAGATATATGTATATATATATATATATATATATATATATATATATATATATATATATAGACGTCCTGCCGACCCCATCCCGAAACTGTAGGGGCAGCGGCGCAGAATCTAGGCGGACAACATTCTTCCCTAGGGAGGTTTTGTTGTCCTCGTAGTGTGGGTAGGGGGATATGGATGGAGAGAAATGGCAGCAGCCAGTAGGTAGAGGAGTAGAGAAAACACAAAGACTCCTCTCTCCGGACGCTTAAAGGGAGACAAAGCGCTTGGTTAAAGAAAGTGTCGCCCGATGTCAAGCAAAGCCCACATGGGGAAAGGACGGCTAAATAATTTGTGCGCAGCAGTTGCTTGGAAATGAAAGGGAAAGACGAGCATAGCAGAGAGCGCCAAAGAGACGGTCGCGTCGTCTAAAAGGGGAGGCTTCCCTCTTCCCTTTTCTGTTTGCTTAGGGGCTGCGGGAAGAACGGTTGCTTGCCCGTGTCTTGGTTTTGTAGCTTCTTGTGTTTTCCAGTGTGTGTGTGTGTGTGTGTGTGTGTGTGTGTGTGTGTGTGTGTGTGTGTGTGTGTGTGTGTGTGTGTGTGTGTGTGTGTGTGTGTGTGTGTGTGTGTGTGTGTGTGTGTGTGTGTGTGTGTGTGTGTGTGTGTGTGTGTGTGTGTGTGTGTGTGTGTGTGTGTGTGTGTGTGTGTGTGTGTGTGTGTGTGCGTGCGTGCGTGCGTGCGTGCGTGCGTGCGTGCGTGCGTGCGTGCGTGCGTGCGTGCGTGCGTGCGTGCGTGCGTGCGTGTGTGCGTGTGTGTGTGTGTGTGTGTGTGTGTGTGTGTGTGTGTGTGTGTGTGTGTGTGTGTGTGTGTGTGTGTTATTCGCCTACTTTCTACTGGGCTTAACTGTTGCCTTATCCCTTCTTTCTCATTTCCTTATTTTTGGTCACTCGTCTCACATTCCTCCTGCCCCACGGGACAGGTTTAATGCGGAGCCGTTTGTTGCGTTTTCCAGCCCTGTTGGCGAGATTAGGGAGCGGGATGGTTGTGGCGCGCCTCAGTGTTTGTTTGGCTCATTATTTTGAGGCCCGTTCTTCGCCAGAATCCCCACATTCTCCTCTCGTCGTTTCTTTAAGGCATCTGTTTCCTCAGTCTTTCTTTCTCCTCCGAGTCGTCGTGTAGTAGTAGGAGCAGAATAAGTATCCTTATCGTGGATGCCTCGTGGAAATCCTTTCGATGCCGGCCTGCTGCGGCGCGATAGGCGGCTAGCTCTTTCTGCCCAGCTGCGCCTGGATTCCTTCACTTCCCTTCTTTCCCGCCGCGACATCGTTTCTGGGGAGTAGTTTGAAGGCTGTGAAAAACAAATCGGGGATTGCAGTCCCCAGGCTCAAGGCTCCGTTCTCGATCAGTGCTCTCATCTATTTCAAGACCCGGTGCGTCGCTTCCAAAGTGCCCAGTGTTTCTACTGTAGTGTATTTTTCTAGTGTTCCATAGCTGTATATAGGCCTGCTCACGAGACCATGTGCGGATAGCCTTTAACAGGATACGCGCTCGCGGGCGCGCACACACGCGCGTACGCGCGCGCGCATATATACAGTTTTTAAAAATCAATCGCTATTCGAACTTATCGGCCAATGCATGTGATAAAGCCTGCGGCTTAAAATCTCGCTGCAGAGGGGTACGTAGTATAGTCACGCGATTCGTTAGCGCTATTCCAACATCGTATGTCTTAGTCTGGCCATCTCTTGCGCGTGTATGTCCCATAACATTTTATTTGCGATTCTGTCTGGCTTCGTTGCGCGATATTTACTTGCACAATCCCTTAATCCAGCGGTTCGCAGACACGGATGTCCAGGGTACCCCTCGTGAGTCAGTGGAAGTGGTCGGGGACACCGAGAAAAAGAAAAAAAAAAGGGGGGGGGGGGGGGGGGGGTTGTATGGACTATTGCCGCGGTTTCGGGAGCAGGTCTTGGAATAGAGATTGAGTCAATGCTAAACTGGCCTCTGAAAAACGCACACTTGACAACCCATTGCGCCACGGCCTCCAGAGGATGTGGGGAGGAGGCGGCGCGTCGGCACTGCTATTCATGCGCCAAGAAGTATCTGACTCCTCCCAACACCAATCCTTTTGTCGTCGGGCACCTGTTATGCTTTGTATTAGAGCTCCGTCTCCTACAGTGCAGCCAGAGCTCGAGTTTCACCGATGCCAGCATCAGCAAACGCCGAAGACGCTCTCTCTCTCTCTCTCTCTCTCTCTCTCTCTCTCTCTCTCTCTCTCTCTCTCTCTCTCTCTCTCTCTCTCTCTCTCTCTCGCGTACTCTGTTTCTACTCTCCTCATGCCTTTTCTTTTCTTTTTGCTTTGTGAAACTGAAGTAAGCTTTGAACCTCTATGCTTTTAAAATCGAAAACCTGTGTCTAGCCAGGCTAAAGCTATCGTGCAACCTTTCTTTTTTAATTGGCGTTGGCGTTGGCGTGTTGGGGGGGTATTTTCGCAGACGCGCTGCAACTAAAGGTTATGCTCAGCTGAAAGAAGACATGTCGCAGTCGTATTTTAGATCGGTTGCCTGCCTAATGCTGAACTCGTATTACCCAAACCTCGGCTGCCTCAAAAGATCGCACTAGCTCAAATAGAAAGAATAGTTCAAATATAAGTTACTTGAGCAAAACTACCCAATGTGCCGTCTACCAAAGCATTATTTTTCGGCGATGGCGGTAGCAGACTTGGTAAAAACTTGCGCAGTAGCCGTAGTCAATGAGGCCCTGAGCACATATAGAAGTGCGCCTTTATGGATAGGATACCGCGCTCTAATCACAAAAAATTCACTCTAGTCGAAAACGAAGCTGTTATTGGCTGAAGCAGACTAAAAGTTAAAATGCGGACGTCTCCGTTACCGGGACTTTTCGCGAGTAAAATGCATGCGTCGATACCGGTTGGCGGGCGGAGATCACAGAGGCTGTGCCACACCGGAATTTGCTCCAGAACGACGGCAACCCGTCATAATAGCGAGTTTTAATGAACTGGTGGGGAGATGATTAAATGCAATTGTCTCGGTGATCAATACACCTACTACTGCGGGACAAACGTCAACATTGCCAGAGAGTAAACATTTACTGGGAAGAATACTTGGATAAATATGTCTTCAGTGCACCTTCAAGATGAAATTGAACGCAGAGATGGGAGAGCTTTCTTCTTTTTTTTTATGAATTTAAGCAATCATATTACGATTACGGCTCTGTTACGGCAGGTGGTGGCGTCCGTTCGTTCGTTTTAATACCGGAGCTTTTGCGCACGGAGTCATCTTCGCAAAAATGGACCTCGTTAGCTGGTGTTCATGTTTGCATCATGGCGTTTGTGGTTTATTTGAACAGAGCATCATGTCAGACTGTTTGATTCAGTACGCATGAAATCGGCACGGAAAAGGCGCAGATAGAAGCGGGTGACACGAACGTTGTTGTATTTGAGAAACGCAATTTGTCTGGCCGTGTAAACGCGAGTGATTCGGATTCGACGAATTCACTGACCAGCACCGCTCCCGTGTTGTCAGGGTGCTTCTCCGCACAATGACTATGCTTGCAGCAAAGCACGCTTGCCTTTGTTACTATGGGAGTATAGTGAATCTGGCGGGAAAGTACTGTAAGGAGTAAGGATCGATGGTTACAAGGCAGAAGCGTGGTCTGCCTTGTAATTATATTTATCGACTGGGTACTAATTTCGCGACGTTTTAAGCTTGACTGCATTCGTTTAGATTCGTTTCTCTCAGCATAAGCTGCTTGTCTGCATAATCAATGCGCCAGATTACTACTACGAAATAAAAGAATTAACGAGTTTTACTGCATTCGTTTCAACGCTCTTCACTCATCTTTAATTCAGTTACGTAATCGTCGCCAGCTGCGCTGCCAAATTAGCGGTTTTCCTGCTAAACTTAGCGAGATTTTGCTCTGCTTAGCGGGTGAAAATGTGATATTGCCTAGACGACATTTTTAGCAGTTTTTAATTCTTTTTGAAATTTTATTGGCGCTTCTCGTGATACTACAATATTTGTTTAGAGTAATGCAAGTTCTTTGCAATTATGTTCATTTCTGCAAGAAACAGTCGCTGTGAGCGCATTACGTTACTGAGACCTCACGGTAGCGAATATTCGAACAGTCGCAATGTTCCTTGAATTGATTTGTGCATCATATTAACGCACTCGTCGAGTCTAGTGATGCCGGACATGCGGTCAAGCGGAATGGGACATGTCAAGTATGTGCAAAAGCATGTGAAAGGGTGGCTGCGGGACCCTAAATTTCGACAAAAAATTGTTGGCAGTCAGTTTAAGTGGAAGAAGCCTATTGTCGTCAGCTGAAACAGCTTTGGGAGCACACCTGCATCCTGAGATTTAGCGAACTAATACAAGGGTGCTTCTAACAACAATCTTTTATTCGATTTGACCAAGTTTTTCTCTATTTGTTCTGCTGATTTGTTTACAGGACGCAGAGGTTGGCCGCATGTTCAGTCACCTAAACATCATCAAATGTAAGCAGGGAAACTGATGTGAACTCTGATGACCGATCCCATCTTAGTTATTCGAGCCAAACTCCGAAGGCAGAGTATATTGCTGCTCAAACTATCAACGGCTGACAAATGGGATCGAAATTATCATTTCTATTTGAATGCGTACTTTCGTAGCATTGCCGGAATACCGCTAGATATTGCCGTATCAGCGGACAATTGTCCTCAGCATGCTTGGGAAACCAAGGTGAAGCAGATGACGTGTTTTTTTTTTTCTTTTTTCTTGTGCAAGTACTAGCAGACAGCACCTTTACTCAAGAACGCCAGATGTACTCTTGCCGTTATGATTTAAATTCGTTAAAAAGCCGGCCGGATATTCCTGGGACTCGAATTACTCGTAGTCAGAAGCTGCTTATCAAAAATAAAATGTGTCTTCAAATATATTCAAAGTAGTCGTTATATTGTTTACAGGCTAAATATCAAACGAAGTGTTTAGAGTTTTGGTGCAAATGATGAATCAATAACGTTTCTTAGCGGGTTTTGAAGCTTCCTAGTACAGACAATTTTTCCTTTTTTTTTTGTGCAATAGCACTGCTATCCACATTCTCACAAAACCCAGAGGTCTGAAGCCGATTTGACCTTTGGCCTTTCCGAGGGACTTGAGGTTTCTAGTGTGTACAGAAACAAGTGTAACAGATACTGCTCCTTTCCTTTCCTGTAACCCGATTATCGAACGCCGATGAACTTTGATCTTTGATGCGTTCAATGGAACGCTGGTTGTGTTCGAGAAGGGGGCGTGCGATGTACCGTGTGCAGTAGCAACGCTCAGGCTTTCGTACAAAGTGTGATTTGTATCCAGCGCCATCGCTAATGAAAACATTACTTTAAGATCGTATCTGTGAAGCACATGCAATGTTCTGTCTGAAAGCATGGCCGCTTGATTAACACAGCAAAATAACGTTTAATAATTCAGAGACAGCAAACACAGTCTTATCAAAACGCCCTGTTGCTGCACGATATTCCGTGATTAACTGAGTTAAACCGTCTGTACTTTTTTATCTTTGATTTAGCAACACTGAGAGTCATTTAGCCTCAAATTCTGCGCATGCAAGCCATTAAAATAATCTTAATAGCGATCGTGGTAAACTTGTCTTTTCCAGCGTTTCCAAAAGGCCGTGTTTAAGCAAACAATTAAAGTCGCTTGAACGTTAGCTTTTTTAAAATAGAGCGCAAACCCTTCAGCTTCTCGTGCACGCCAGCTAATGAAATGACCGCAAATAATCTGTTATTGACCTGGGCATCGTAATAGACTCGCCCAGGCCTTTTCTGGGCGGCGTATGAGCTAGAGAAATGTTCAAAATTTCCCTGCTTTTTGTATATTCAGTGATTGCAAGCCACTATGATCCTAAATTTGTACAACATTGACGAGGAATAGCGTTGCGTAACAAACGTTGGCTGCAGCAAAAAAAAAAAAAAAAAAAAAAAAAAAAAAAAAAAAAAGAAAAGAAACCACCGTTTCAACGCTGCATTGCGAACATCGAATTCGCGACACGAAGCTTTTCTCTTTTCAGCTTCTCTCCCCTTCTTCATCGTCTTCTGAGAAATGTAACTACCATATTGTAGCGTGCGTTATTGGTTTCGAAAGTGGCCCATCTTTGCGCACTTAACGATTGGCTGCGACGCTACACAATACTCCCGCCAACGTCAGTGTTGTTGAACGCTACGCCAAATACCCGCCGCGCTATTGTGCCCTCGTTTTTTTTTTCTATTTTTTTTTATCTCCGTCATTGGTGGCGCAACTCTGAAGCTGCGCCCCATTCGCGTCTCATGAAACCTCTGTGGCTACAAAGGAGTACTGTGCGGCGCAGTTTCCTCACGCATTGGTGGCTATACGCCTTTCGCCATCGTCGCCCTCGCCTCCGCACTTTTGGGACATCTTTCGTCTCTTCGCTCCTCGAGAGACAGCAGAAGCAAACTAAAAACGCTAACCGTCTTTATTCTCTTTTTCTCTCTCTCTCTACCCGCCCCCTTTTCCCTTTGGCGGCAGCGTTCAAAATGAGCAATAGACTCTATCCAGCCGTATGAATACCACCTTCGTCTCAGTTGCGACATTCCAGCCCTTTGTGGCGTCTTCGCCACAAAGACGGCTCGGGGCCCGGCGCAAGCCTCACACCTCCAAATGTCTTCTCGCCTCAGGCGGCAGCGGGGGAATCTCATTTCTAGGATCTTCCCTCTCTTCACTTCTCTCCCTCCTTTCTTCGTCTTCCTGCCGTTCTCGTCTCAAGGTATATCGTCACCGTTCTTTTTTTTTTTTTTTTTGTTCCTTTACTTTTTACTAGCGCGGCAGCAAATCTGCCTTACTCTTTCGTGACAAACTTGCGCTAATAGAAGAGGTCTCTCTGCGCTGTCGGGGGCGCTTTTGTTCGGTAAACAGACTTCTTTGTTTTGCTTTCTTTGCTTCTAGCTAACTCCGCCTGTCTGAAAGGGACTCACAAAAGGAAGAGCTGGAGGCGCTCCAGTTTCGGAGAAGCGAAGCTATGATGCTTTTCTGCATTCGGAAAGCCTAAGCATTCGACGCGCCGAATAAGGAGCTGTTTTCTTGGTAATACGCAACCTCGTTGTACTCGTCACCGACAAGTAGCGAAAAGAGGCGCTGTTCGTTTTCTACTTCGTCTCGCTTCTAACCAGGCCTTTCGTAGTAATAAAAATGAGGCAAAAAAGTCGATTCTTGCGGCGGGGAAATGTTGAGAGATAAATTGTTTAACGAGAATCATGGTGTCTCCACTGACAGAGTTTTGGTGCATCACGACTAGGGCTGCGAAGGGCGCACACTCCTTTTTTAGTGTCTCCACAGAAAAAAAAAAATACGGACAAAATAGCCTCAACGCGTAACGCTGCTAAAAGTTTTGTCGTGCCTGCGCCTGGGTTCTGACAAAAGCACTATATTTCCCATCATTGTATCATGGCAACTTTGGTGTGTTTTTGCTGCTGCCCATGTATGCAAGCGCTATGTCATGAAATTTGAACATTCTACGAATTCTAATCGGCGATCAGGGGCATGTTTTCTAGCTCCGGGAAGCTAAGGCGTGTGTTTCAGTGGGTGATTTGGATTCAGATTTTCAGATCTGATTAGACCGTTGCGGTATGTTCCCATTGCGAAACTCCCTAAACATGTTGCCATTCAGCGCATTCGGAGGGCTGGTCCGGATCGCCAACTGGAATTCGCCTTAAGTGAGCCCAGTATAATCTGTTCGTTAGCATTACACCTGTCTTGGGTGTTTTGTTCGAATTTTGTCCCAGGCCTCTAATTTATAGACTTCATCTATTTTTCTTCTTCTTTTGTCGTTGCTGTCTCTTCAATTTTTGGTGAATTCGTGGAATTTAGAAGTTTTTGAAAGGAGAAAAAAAAAGGCATCCGTTAAAAAAAAAAACGTTGGCTGAAGGCTTAGCTTGGTTAAGCCTGGAAGATTGCGAGAGCAATACCCTTGGCTGCACCTTGTTCGGCGGCTGCGCCCCGACTACTGCGAGGAGCCGAGCCACAGCCCCATTTATCCTCCTAGCCTGACGGACGGACGGACGGACGGACGGACGGACGGACGGACGGACGGACGGACGGACGGACGGACGGACGGACGGACGGACGGACGGACGGACGGACGGACGGACGGACGGACGGACGGACGGACGGACGGACGGACGGACGGACGGACGGACGGACGGACGGACGGACGGACGGACGGACGGACGGACGGACGGACGGACGGACGGACGGACGGACGGACGGACGGACGGACGGACGGACGGACGGACGGACGGACGGACGGACGGACGGACGGACGGACGGACGGACGGACGGACGGACGGACGGACGGACGGACGGACGGACGGACGGACGGACGGACGGACGGACGGACGGACGGACGGACGGACGGACGGACGGACGGACGGACGGACGGACGGACGGACGGACGGACGGACGGACGGACGGACGGACGGACGGACGGACGGACGGACGGACGGACGGACGGACGGACGGACGGACGGACGGACGGACGGACGGACGGACGGACGGACGGACGGACGGACGGACGGACGGACGGACGGACGGACGGACGGACGGACGGACGGACGGACGGACGGACGGACGGACGGACGGACGGACGGACGGACGGACTATAGGAGCGTCCCCTTTGAAGCGGGGTGGTAGCAGTAGCTATCATGCTCATTTTTCTCCATATATCTTAATTATTGATTTAGAATTGTTAACTAAGCCATCATTCTATTTATTAAATTTTGCTCCTACATTACTAACATTATGTCACTTCTCTGCTTTTAAGCCACCAATCTTCCAGCCGTTTTTTGCTAGTTTCCACCGCCAGTTTATTCACCCGGCCACTGTTATCTCTAAACCCCAGAGCTTCAGGAACAGTGATTGCGCCTGCATCAACTTCCGGATGGATACCATTGCATTCGAGTATAATATGGTCAATTGTTTCACTGGAGTTTCCACATACAGCACATGCGTCATCTCCATTGTTAAACTTCTTTCTGTAGCTGCGTGTTCTAAGGCACCCTGATCTAGCTTCAAAATGTAGGGCACTGCCTCTTGAGTTATCAAAGAAATCTTCCTTCCTGATCTGCATTTTCCACTTTCGGTATAATTCCACACTCTGTTTTTTTTTCATCGAATTTATCCAATTTTTACCTTCTGTGTTTTTCACCTCTTGCTTAATGCTCTTTATTTCTCCGTCCTTGTTACTAACATACTTACTAGTTAGTTTCCTAGTTCTTTTCCTCCATTGTGAGTCAACGCTTTTTAGGTACAGGTATTTAAATACCTTAGCTGCCCATCTGTTACTGTCCAATTTCCTCAGGCGTTCCTCATATAATATTTTACTCTCAGCTTCCCGTACTTCGAAAGATGCCCAGCCCATATCTCCCTGTACCGCCTCATTTGTAGTTTTGCCGTGGGCACCTAGTGCTAATCGTCCAACGGATCTCTGATTTGTTTCTAATGTCGACTGTACCTCTGATTTTAGGCACAAAACCGCATTTCCGAAAGTAAGTCCGGGCACCATAATTCCTTTCCAAATACCCCTCAATACCTCATACCTATTGTATCCCCACAATGCCTTATGCTTCATTATCCCGGCATTCCTTCGCCCTTTGGCCTTAAGTGATTGCTCATGCTTTCCAATGTATGCCAATCCTTCGTTTATCCATACCCCCAAATATTTATATTCTGCTACTCTAGGTATTTCAAGTCCTTGAATTTTAAGACCCTGATCAGTTGAGCCGTTGAAAATCATCAGACCCGACTTAACTGCGCTGAAACTGAAGCCTAGAGCGTCCCCTTCGTCTCCGCAATACTTAACTAGAGTTTGCAATTCTTCCAGACTCTCAGCTAGCAGCACAATATCGTCTGCATACATCAAACCGGGGAGGCGCTGCTCTACCGCCTTTCCACCTAATCTGTATGACAGGTTAAAGCCTAGGTTACTGTCTTGTATCCTCCGTTCCAGATTTATCATATAAAGCATGAACAGCACCGGTGATAGAGGACAGCCTTGTCTTAATCCTTTGCATACTTTGACATCCTCCGTACTTCTTATCCCTTCCCACGTAATTTCTACTTTGTTATCCCGGTATATTTCCTGTAGGAACTCTATTATCTCATAGCCGCTACCTTCTTCTTTTAATATGTTCCACAGGAGTTCCCTGCTTACGTTGTCGTACGCCCCGTTTATGTCCAGGAAGGCCAAATACAAAGGTCTATTTTCCACTCTAGATATTTCGATGCATTGGGTACGTCACAGACAGCGAGCGCCCTCTCTCGGCTGCAACACAGCGCTGTGTATGGACTCGCCGCCACCATCCGATGGCGCGAGCTGGTCTCTCGGTCTGGCGTGACGTCACACCGTCACGTGAAAGGTCATGTATGGAGGCGCCACGACACGCCAAAGGCTCGAAGTGCTAGCAGTATTGCTTTCGCAATAAAAAAGAAAAGGGAAGAAAAAGAAACGAGAAGCAGAATAACGTCAAGGGAATACGGGCCTTAATGTATCTGAGCCACTTTTGTCGCACAGATGCGCAGCCGTTTTTCATTTCAACTTGTGTGTTGCACTGGCGGGATTCCTGCCTGTTTAACTTTGACACCGTGATGCTTCAGTAACTCTCCTCTAAACGTGACGCAAACTTGCTCCCTTTGCATTAAAATGGGACGGAAATGGACTTCGTTCTCTCAAAACTCTACCTTTACCGTACTTGCATATGCTTAACTTTGACATGTATGTGGTTGATGCTTGTTTAAGCGTCATACAGCCGGGCTTTGTTGTAGTTTAATTGTGGCAATTTTATTCACGACTGCGTGCACTCTTGTATCGAGGCGAAGTGGCCCTCTGGTGTCATGCCACTCTGTAAAAGCGTTCGTCCAATATACGCTGCTCTTGAAAGGTTTCAACACTTTTGCCGGTGCATTTCGTTGCTCGAGAGGTGGGACGTAAGCCAGCATGTATTGGTGTTTTGGTGGACGTCATTTCGAGGGGAAACGTTTCACGTACAACTTCTACACCGCCGCCGCTGTTTTCTGCTGACTACGACGAGGCTTATGGCGCGCTCCCTCAAAGGAAAACTCTGAGCTTCTGAGGATGATGCGCGCACGTGCTTCTTTGCTTCCAGGAGCGAGTGGCTTTGAGTACCTGAAGCCTTTCTTCACGTTGCGTTCCCTCCTTAGAAAGAAGGCATTGTTGTCGGCGGCGACGATAATCCTCTGATGCGCGTGCGCGCGTCCGTTATTCTCTTCGTTGCCGAAGCGAGAGGCATCATCGGCGCCGGGGCGAGGAACGGACGGTTTTGCAGCCGCGAGGCCGGCATTTGTGCTGCCAGACGAAGAGAGGAAAGCGCTGCTTTGATGTTGCTGCGTTTGCTTACTTCACGGCGACGAGGACCTTCAGCGTCTTGCATTCTGTTTTTTTTTTTTTTTTTTTTCGTTTTATTCAAGCATTCGAACTTTTTTCCAGCAATGTCTTTTTTTCTTTTCTTTTTTTCTGGGAACTCCTTTGTCTCCTCTTCTCTTTTATTCGTCTGCCTGCTATCCTCGTCTTACCCGCGATGCGCTGAGTGAATGAATAGAAGCGACCATAAATAGGGCGGAGTGGCTGGCGCTGCAGGCACATAACGAAGATGGGAGGTGATGGTGGTGGTCTGTATAGAGGTAGGTGGAGGGGGGAGGGTCTGAGTCGGAAGGTGCCTGCTCGCCATACCCTCTCTGATATTTCATACATTTCTTAGGCGTAGCCATGCATGTACTCGCAATTGATAGCAATCTGCCGGTGGGAATCGGGCTGCTGCTACAGTATTGCTATAGCCGATGTTTGGACGCGGTCACCAGTCGGCTCGTCAGTGTTCCTTGTGCAAAAGATCGGAACGACTGGCCTGCTAGAAATGAGAGTATGCAGCACTAACGCGAAAGAGAGAAAGAACGTGGTTCTTGAAGGTAAAGGACACCGAAGTGAGGTAGCGTAAGACAGGCCGACACCCTATCGGTTAAAGAAAAAGAAAAAAAACGGGGGGGAGGGGGGGGGGGGGGGGGGGCGCAGGAACGGGCACAAAAGAGCTGCACTCTAAAATGCTGCTGGGTACTGCAGCAGCTGCGGCACCGTATTGCTCATTGCTCGGGGAGATGCGGAGTACGCTTCAGCATCGCACTTAGGACGCTCCATGTCGGCATAAACAAAAGCAAGTGGTCTTCGTCGCCGAGCGAGAAGCCTATCTGCGTCATAGCAACTCCTAGATGATGATGGTGATAAACTTTAAATTAGTTATTTTTTGCTAAGAGGTGTATGGGTCCTCCTGTTTCTAAACGACGTCAGTCTGGATGGTCATCAGTTTGAAATTCGTTTAGTTTGATGGGCTTTGTAATTGTTGCTTTGCGATGACGCGATGATAAACCTACATGTACCACTTACTAAGTCTCCAATGCTTCTGTTCTTTAAAAAGCTCGTACGCCGAAGCTGTGGCTACCGGAAAGCATCGGCCTCATCTTCGGGAGGTTCTATAGGCTCGGTTACCTACCTGTTCTGGCGAATACCCACGTGGTCTCAGTTAAGTGCGCAATTTCCCCTGATATGGCGCACGGATCACTATAATGGTGAAAGGCATGGAGAAGGGGTCTTGGACCAATGGATCAAACCGATTTTTAGTCGGGAAATTTGTTATAAAGATATCAGCAACCATACTAGCGTGTGTGTATGGGTACGTGCGTGCGTGCGTGCGTGCGTGCGTGCGTGCGTGCGTGCGCGTGTGTGTGTGTGTGTGTGTGTGTGTGTGTGTGTGTGTGTGTGTGTGTGTGTGTGTGTGTGTGTGTGTGTGTGTGTGTGTGTGTGTGTGTGTGTGTGTGTGTGTGTGTGTGTGTGTGTGTGTGTGTGTGTGTGTGTGTGTGTGTGTGTGTGTGAGAGAGAGAGAGAGCGTGCGTGCGTGTGCTATTAGACAGATGATACTAATAAATGCGCATGTTTCGTGCGGCGAATCTCTGTTTGCTGATTTTTGTAGGCACTGTCTAAGAAAAAAACGTTGTTGAAATTGATGCGTAACTATGCACTGCGCATAGCCACCAAACCCACAGCGTTTGTTTTGCATAAATAAAATTCCATGTTCAAAGGAAAGAATTTCAACCTTGAGAGCGAACGAAACGGAAACCAGCGGAGCTGGTTGGAATCGAGGCGAATAAAGTGGATCCCAATAGAGCTGAGTGGAACGCCATGGAACTACGTGGAATCCAGCAATCGGTTCAAAAGGTTTCGTTTCTTCTGAGCAAGTGGTATATAGTGTGTTAGTTACCCGTGCGAGTGAACAGTGGTGGTGCTGTGCTGCGACAGCTTACTTTGTACGGCTCGTCTAATTTTGCAAATGGGGGTTTAGTGCGTTAGTTACCAGCGCGAAGTCGCCCAAGCTCGATCGCAATGAATACATCACTGTGCAGCGACAGCTTGCTTTGTGTGGCTTGCCTAAATCAGGCAGGAAAAAAAGAACAATTAAAATGAAGAAAGAATATAGGAGCTATGCTGAGCGGAGTCGGTCGTACGATGCCTCCGTGCATGTCCGCAAACATGCTCGTAACTAACACAGCTCCTCGGAAGACTAGTTTGCTCCCAGCGGAGGCGGGTCGCCTGCGTTCTGTTCTATATTCATGCATGCTAAGCGGGCCGCCCTGTCTCGTGCGTGCTGGCGCGAAAATGGCGTGCGTGTTGCGTCGCGCTCTCCCTCCGTTCTTCCACTTCAGCGTCTGCCCTGGCTTCACGCAATTTATCACCAAAACTGCGAGCGTCAGCTGTTCCACTCTCTTCCTTCTCTCTCATCGAAACGGTGATACTTACGCGAGCACTATCGTGCGCCGCCTCCGTTAACTCGAGACATGAGCAAGAGCGTCTGAGACGTCGAGCTGGCTTTCTACGATATTTTAGCTTTCTTTCTCCCGCCTCATGCTGATAGGCGGCGTTAATGTCCCGGCCGATGTAGTATCTCCGAGAAAACATGTTTCCTTAACTCGCGCTTCGGGTGGCTTTCTCGGCGCTTCGATCCTGCTTTGTTTACCCTTGTTTTTCCTTCTTTTATTTGGCTTCAATTAACGAATGAGGCCCCTGCGTTGCTTCCGCACGCGCCCTGTTGTTTACGGGCGATGAAGTGATTTGGTTTTGCTGCGCTCATGTGATCTCCCACCTCTCATTATATTCTCCTCTCGCTTTATCACCGACTTGCCCTTTGTGTACTATATAATGGAGATTGCTTTTAGGGTTCCGACGATTCTGCCTTCAGCGTCTGCCTATCCCCGACGGAAGATAAATGGACGGGCTAAATGGGGACGTTTTCTGTGCTACGTAGGGTTCGATCACTCGATTTTGGCTTTGGCCCTTCGTCGTGGTAGGCTCCGGTGGCAATTCTGCCCTGCCCTGTTCTTTTGTTTGTTTGTTTCTTCTCAAAAGGTTGAGTTAATTAGTTCATGTAGCGATATAACATACGATAACCATTTTAGCAACGTCAGTATTGTTACGTTCCTACAAGTGGAACAATATGAAATCTGTCAGTATTTCATGTGCAATGTTTAATACCCACTTTTCGAAGAAAATTGTGTCATCTGCTGAAGATGCAGAATGCATGCTGTGCGATCACACTTGTAAAGTCTCGCATCTGTATCTCGCCTTTTTTCATTGGTTCTGAAGCATCGGTTAGCTGAGCTAAATTCGTGCGTCTCTTTACTCAAGCTGTTTTCCGATCAGCGCGCGGTATCATTAGCGTTTGCAGTCGACGTCTTTGACACGCCAACAGAGCATCTGGTAATTGTAGGGATAGTTAGCAGGAACTGCCCTTCTCTCGCATTTCTCCCTTCGGGTATCCGTTCGCTCTGCCTACGGACATAAGTTAATAAACTCAAATATGACTGTACTTTACTTTCCTCCTAGAACTGGTCTCTCAAATTACCGCCACAGTTCTAAAAAAAAAAAGCTCTTGATACATCGCACTCAAAGGCTTCAAGTGAATTCGTCCAAGAGCGGGCCATCAAAAGAAGCTACCCACTCCTTTGACCCCTTCCAGCTATCGCTTAACGCGGGCGTTGCGGAATAGAACCTGAGGTTTGGGAACTCCCTTTGCCTTTTCCTACATCGCGCGATCCCGTTGTCAACGCCCCACCCACCTACCAGGATTCTCTTTTTCCTATTATTTCTTCGTTCCCTTCGCCCGCTGTCCTCTTTTTCTTTGAACGTAAACTTTCCCTATTCTCCCCATATTCTATTTTATTCTGCTCACATCGCTGATTCGTATCTTCTGCCTGCGTGTGTGTATCTCTCTCTCTCTCTCTCTCTCTCTCTCTCTGCGTTTGTGTGCGTGTGAGTGTGTCTCCCTCTTTTCCCTATACCTACAATTTCTCTAACCACTGCCACTATAGACGGCGCCCAGTGAGCGAGAGATAACAGCCCCGGGGCCGTTTCTTCTAGCTGCACATTGAGTAGCGTCAAGCGAAAGCTAGGGAGAGCTCTTGTTTTTAATTGGATGAGCGTGTAATCCTGTTAGGTCGCCGCTCTAAGGGCCCCTGACACCGTGACGTTTCCCGAACCTCCATTCTTGCATCCCCCTTTTCCTTCCCTCCTTCCGGCTCCCGTCGCTGAGACCCGCCACCACCGGACAGGAAAGAAAAGCGCTTTGAATTCGCTTTCTTTAGCTTCGCCCGGTCGCCGTTCCTTCCGCCGCAGCATTCCTTTCTTCCCTTTTACTCCTCAAACGCTTCAGGAGTCCCCTCGCGTCCTTTCGCTTATTCCGGCTTTAGCTTATTGGTCGGTTCGTTTTCACGCTGGTGTTTTCTCTTGCTTTGCTGGCTGACTTTATCTAAATGAATTCTCGTCTCTGAGCGAAAACCTTGACCACTTTTTTTTTTTTCCTTGTAACGTTTTCCCAAATACCGTTATTCGTTTGGTCTTGTGCACGGCTTTGTGAGCGCGCGAGTGCGTTCACTTAGTTGTGACATTTGTATTTATTTTTATCTTTTGTGTGTGTGTGTGAGCATTGGCGTCTTCCTTGGCATCGTGGTGCCGTCGCGACGCGACGTCTCGGACTGTCGATTCTTCGTTGTGCGCTCCCTCGATCCGCTTTCGTTCAATCGGCTCCTTGGTGCAACAAGGTCTTTTATTCATTGATCTTCTTTTCTTTTGTACGCGTTCAATATAGATCTGCGCTGATCTCATTCGCCCCGATTCTCCTCAGCTAACTCCAGCGAACTCTTTGCTGTCAGGAACATCTCGAAACCCACGATGGCGCTTAAGGAACTGGGCTTGTGCTGCAAGTGAGAAAGCTATACGAAAGGGTCGTGAAGGCGTGTAGAAAGTCTACACAACTGTCATACAGAGTCTGACAGACGCTTGCACTGCGGCATGGATGACGTTCTAGGAGAGTGTAGTTTCTGAGAAAGGATCAGCAAAACAGTGCTGGGCATTGAATATCTATGAGCGCAGCCTTCAGTGTATTGACCCCTGCCAGAGGTATTTACCTGGGCGGAGACAGTGCTCCAAGGCTTACTTGAGGTTTTCATCGACAAGGATGATAGAGTTGGCAGCAGCTTTGTGTATGGGCTTCTCTTTCCTTTTGTCAGTGTTTGTCTTACGTAGGTACCTGCTCGCTCTTTATTTTGTCACATGCAGTTCTGTTGCAACTATCGCTGGTTAATAATAATCGGTTCACAGGAAAGGAAATGCCCAGTATCTGTCACATTTGCTCTGTGGACACCTAGACTGCGCCGTAAGGGAAGGGAGGAAGGTGGGAGTGAAAGTGGAAATAGAGAAATGGGTGAGTAGTGGAGGGCTCCTGAGTAATTTCGACCACCTGGGGATCTTTAACATGCGCTGACATCGCACAGCACATGGACGCCACTTCGTTTCGCCTCTATCGAAACGAAGCCCCCGGCGGTCGGGATCGAGCCCAGGTACTCCGGCACAGTGGTCGGGTGTCTTACCACTGCACCACCGTGGCGGGGCCAACTGACGCTGGTTAATTACTTTTTTTAAGTCTAGGCAATTTATGAAGGGCAAGAGGCCACAGTCAGAACTGGGCATGGTCTTACTGATTGGTTTCCGATTGAGAAAGGGGTGAGGCAAGGCTGCATACTGTCGCCCTGCCTATTTAACCTATATGCAGAGTGCATCATGAGAAAGGCCGGTCTGGACGAGTCTTCAGCTGGAGTGAAGATTGCTGGAAAACGTATCAACAACCTTAGATATGCGGATGATACCACTTTAATGGCAGAAAGTGAAGTGGAACTCAAGAGACTTCTGATGCGCGTACAAGAAGAGAGTGAGAAGTTTGGGCTTAAACTGAACATTAAAAAGAAGAAGATCATGGCGTCTTGCCCTATCAAGTCCTGGAGCATCAATGGACAAGAAGTGGAAGCTGTGACAGATTTTCTGTTCTTGGGCGCCAAGATTACCTCGGAAGGAGACTGCAGCCATGAAATTAGGAGACGCCTGCTTCTGGGAAAGAGAGCAATGGTTAGCCTTGACCGCCTAGTAAAGAGCAGAGACATTAGTCTGCCAACCAAGATCCGTATAACCCGTGCTATGGTCTTTCCAGTTGTGATGTATGGATGCGAGAGTTGGACTGTGAAAAAGGCTGACCGCCGAAGAATTGACGCGTTTGAATTGTGGTGCTGGCGAAGACTCTTAAGAGTTCCTTGGACTGCCAGAAGATCAAATCAGTCGATATTGTCGACCATAAACCCTGACTGCTCATTGGAGGGTCAAATTCTAAAGTTAAAGCTCAGCTACTTTGGTCATCTGATGAGAAGAGAGGAGTCGCTGGAGAAAGATTTGATGTTGGGAAAGGTTGAGGGTCGCCGGAGAAGGGGTAGGCAGCGAACGCGATGGTTAGATGGCATTCTCGAGGCATTGCAGATGAAGCTATGTGATGTTAAGAAGATAGTGAGAGACCGGAAAGCGTGGCGTGACATGGTCCATAGGGTCACGAAGAGTCGGACACGACTGAACGCCTGAACTGAACTGAGGCAATAAACAGCGTGCATCTGCTAATGACGCGTTTATCTTTTCGTTGGCTTGTTGGGCGCATCTCTGGTACCCTCGATGTGATTCGTCAACAATACTCGTTTGGTCCTGAAGCCCTTTGGAACCATTGTGCGCCCAACTACACGAAGCCGCCTGGCCAAGCAAGGTCTCGGGCAAGCACGATGTCAATCCCTGACAAGCGCAGTCGCTTGTTCAAAGCCAACTTTTAGGTTCGTGCAGTAGCGAGCCAGACTGCCTTCTCGGAGCTCTCGTGCACGGTCGTCAGTGCGATACTTTGGAGACTCTATGCGATCGTTTCATACCCTAAAGTAGAAGCAGCCACGCATTACAGTGCACTTAGTTAAAACTGAGACCATTAATTAGCGTAGCTACTTTGTCCTACTAGATAATACTACTAATTAGTGCGGTTAAGGAGGGCAGCTAAATAGCAACGAAATAAGGCCATCAGTTAGCAACAAGGCATTATTGCCGACCTACAATGGTATCGCATCAAATCTTTGGTATACTTTAAGCGTCCCCGAAGTTTTTGTGCGTCTTCTAATCCTCGTATTCAACAACGACGACGGGACGGCTAAAGGCAGAAAACTTAATTTCCTTAACTATCATGTCAGAGTCAGTTTCGCGGCGGTCTCTCACAGGAGAGGACACCGTCGCCGTTCACACGACCTGCGCGAAATTACCTGGAGGAGACTCCAAACAAACTCCTTTCCAAACCCGGTAGTTCTCACATATTTTTCCCCAGCCAATTTTCTCCTGACTGAACACTGTGCGATGAGAGAGCTACCCTAAACCATATACTCTGGGGATGCAAGGAGGACCCCCCACCTCCAGAATTAGGAGAAATCCTGCATTCAGATGACTGGGAGACCCTGCTGAGCAGCTCGGACCCGTGCATACAAGACCGGATTCTCAAGCGCCCCTACGAGGTCGCTAACAGACTTGACCTGCTGGCCATCCAGTAGGGCAATGTAACTCGGCCCTATATAACTATCCGGCTAAATAAAGGTTTCTTCTTTCTTTCTCTCTGCGCTACCCTCGGGCGTTCAGAGTCCAACGACCTGGTTTTTAGTGTGGTTGGACACAAACCCGCGTCACAAGGTTGGATATGAATTGTATTAGGCCGGCCCATAATTTATTAGCGTCCACCCCCGTGATCGGTTTCTCATAAAAAATTCTAGAGGGCACTTTGGACCACTAAAGTGCGATGAGGCGAAAGCCATTATAGCACGGTGGATCGTAGCCCTTTACTACGGCACCTCTATCTCCCTCTCTTCCTTCACTCCCACCTTCCTCCCTTCCTTTGCGGCGTGGTACATGTGTCCGCGAAGAATTGTGACAGATACGGCGTCTTTACTATCCTGTACATCAATTTCAAATGCCGCTGATGCCTGCTGCACTAACGCCTCTTAGACATCTGGAGCCGCACCACACAACAAACAGAAGTTTGCTGTGTGGTGCGGCGTTCGAGAAAGCGGCAAATGAAAAGCGCCGCCCGGGCGCCTGGATCGGACGTCCGGCGGGGTCAGCTTCGTATATGCATGAATCCCCTGGCGACGTCATGACCTGTCGTAACGGTACGTGCGCGCCCCTTGTCGAACAAAACCGGGGAGGTGGTGAAGGGTGGCAGTTCCTGGCCCTAGGGGGCTGGGACGGTAGGTCAACGCCGCTTGCGGCGGGGGCTAGCCAGCCACCGAATTTGTATCGGTTGTGGGCCGTCATTGCACCCGCCACCGCTTAGGTGGTGGACGACGGCTGTTGCGGCGCGCGTCTTTCTCTCCATCATCTTTTTCTTTCTTCTCTACTTTCGCTCTTCTGTTCGCACTTTCTACTTTCACTCCCACCTCCCTCCCTTACCTTACGGCGCGGTTGTGGTGTCCACAGAAAACAAGTGAGACAGTTACCGCGCCTTTCCCTTCCTATAAATAAATCAGCGGAGGGGGATGATTTTTTTTTTCGCCTTAATATACACGGGCGTTTTTTGAATCCGGGCCGTTGAAAGGGTTCGCCGCGGCCAAGTTGAATCACGTCAGATGGCAACCGGCAACCGATCGGCATGATAACCACTGATTGGCAGAGTGATAACAAACCGGGTCTCTATCTCTTCGCTCGTTTAATGGCTGCCTCTCTCTCTCTCTCTCTCTCTTTCTCTGCCTCTTCGCAGCAATTGGGCTTCAACCCCAACCTGAAGGTGAACCTCCAGGACCTTACGGCTCAGCTGGAAGAAGAAATGGCGGCTCTCGTGTCCGGGGGCAACTCTAGTTCGTACGCCTTCGCTCTAGCCTCGTACCAACACGAATTGAAGCATCTCAAGTGAGTGGTCACACGATGGCTAGACTTAACGGTCAAATGAGGGTATTGTCGTGACGCTGGGGCTATGGCGACCCGGCCTTCACTTGGTAGCGTGCAGAGACTCCGGGTTGAAGAAGGACTGAATCTTCGAAGTTGGTAAAATATGTACAAGCAGGTTTACTGGCACTTTGAGAAAACGTATTTACAAGAATATTTACATGAAAAAGAAGGGTACATCAGCAAAATGACAAGCGTTAAGAGTTCATAGCGAGAAGCGACTGGATGAGCCGTTTACCCAGGGCCCAGAGCGACATTTCGTGCTCTGCAGCGTCCTTAAAAACCCCCTATGTTCAGCCCCTCTCTGAAGATGCTGACCAACCAAATCCAGGGCACGCCCCTCAGGTATCGGCATCCAATCGAACACATCACTGCACTGATGGTCTGAAGCACTGACTGGTCCGGCATTCATTCGTTGGGCGTGATCACTCGTTGGCGGGAAAAGCTTGGGAACGGCGAGGAGAGGAGGTACATTTCTATTCTTCAGCAAAGAAACCACAGGCTGGTTCTGACAAGGGGTTTTACTTCTCAGAAACCCGAGTGCACGTGGCGCCGCATAGGGCTCCCAACATGGTCCCTTTTCGACAATTGCAAATCTTTCCTGCATTCCCGGGAAATCACTTAATGGCCGTATGAGTCATGCTCCTTTCTTGTCCTGCACGTCAGCGGACATGTCACTCTGTCGTCTCCTTTGGATAGGAGGCATTCATCACTGGAGGATAGCACTTCTCGACTGGAAGGGTGAACAAAAGAAAGAAAGCACTTCCTGCTATTTCCCGCAGGGGGACGTTTCTTTGTGTTTTTCCAGACGTTCTCTTGACAAGGTCAATTTGGCATTTGCAGGTTGTCCACAAAGCAAAACATGCTTACAAAACAGGATTCCTGGAAACAGGCTCACTTAGAGCCATTGGACCATCACCACATATTCACAAAACTTATCCATGCCCACAGGCGAACAATAGAGCGCGCAATTGCGGATGCTTGGTCGTAACAGCCTCCTCCCCCGCCAGAAGAGTCTCGGAGGGCAGCAGTCCCAGCTGCTGCATGAAGAGACGACTTAATGGCCTGCACGTGAACGCTTGAAGCTCGCTGTTGCTTGTCGCGTTGTCTTGATTGTTGTAGGCCAAATTGCTCGAGCTGTCTGAAACTCAACCACATGTCTAAACAAGCACTCGGCTCCCGTCTGAAGAGACCAGGTTAAAAGAAAACTGCCATTGTTGTTCGAGAAAAGCCCACTCTCAAGACGTTCAGGACCCACGTATGCCTAGAAAACCAAACGTGCTACTTTACATAGTCACACATATACAAGCGCACGGAAAAAAAAAAAAACCTGATTATCAATTTCGATACATGGTGAGGAACATCTCGGACCGCTTAGAAAGAGCGGCTAAGCGCGTCCGCATTCCCATTTAACTTCCCCTTTTTGTATCTTATTTCAAAATTGTACTGCTGTAAAATCAAGCTCCACCTAAGAAGGCGACTGTTCTTCGATGTCGCAGTTTGCAGCCAAGCCAGGGGACAATGGTCCGTCTCTACGGTGAATTTGGCCCCTCCAAGATAGCACTGCAATTTTTGAATGGCCCATACAATGCAAGCGCACTCTTTCTCTGACGCGCAATAAGCCCTCTCTCTAGAACTCAGTTTTCTGCTCAAGTAGAGCACGGGGTGCTCATTACCGTCGTCATCTCTCTGGCAGAGAACAGCACCTAACCCTCGATCACTGGCATCACACTGGACCGTGAATTCTCGGTCATAGTCTGGAGCTCGCAATACCGGACGGCTAATCAGCACAGCCTTCAGGTTTACGAAGGAGGCTTCCTTTTGTTCGTCCCAGACTACATTTGTCGGTTCTGTCTTGCGGAGAGCGTCGGTCAGAGGGCTAGCCAAAGCTGAATAGTTAGGGATGTAGTGATTGTAGTACCCAGTCAGACCTAGGAATGCTCGAATTTCCGTCTTCGTGCTCGGCCGCGGGTAGTCTGCTACCGCAGAAATCTTAATCTCGCTGGGTTTCCTGAAACCTTGACCTACATTGTGACCCAAGTAGTCCACGGTCGCCCTTGCCAGGCAACATTTCTCGGCCTTTACGGTTAGTCCAGCTTGACGCAAAAGGCTCAGTACAGCTCTTAGATGTACCATATGGTCCGCCCATGAGTCGGAAAAAACCGCAATGTCGTCTAAATAAGGCACCGCGAATGTTTCACACCCCTTTAAAACCCTATCCATGAGTCGGGAAAAACAAAATGGAGCATTTTTTAGCCCGAAACTCATCATTGTTGGCTGGTAGCTGCCCGTCGGAGTGACGAAAGCCGCGTATCTGCTGGCGCGTTCAGTGAGCGGTACTTGCCAGTATCCTCGAGTAAGGTCCAGCGCAGTCACATATGCCGCTCTACTGACCTGTTCTACTCTCTCCTCAATATTCGGAATAGGATACACTTGATCCCTGGTGAGAGAATTTAGCTTTCGGTAGTCTACCACAGGCCTAGGGTCTTTACCTGGAGCTTCTACTAAGATCATAGGCGAAGCATAATCGCTTTCCGAGGGTTTTATTACTCCCAATTCCAGCATGCGAGTTACTTCCCTATCCAGAATTTCTCTTTGCCTTGGAGAAAATCGGTAGCACCTTGATCGCACTGGCACGTCTGAAGTCAGCTCAATATCGTGCTCAGTCAAATCAGTCCTGCCTGGCCTGTCCACGAAGCAGGCCTCAAACTCTGTTATTAGCTCGCCCAGATCGGACAGCTGGGATTTCTTTAGTTCTCCTCTCTGCTCCGTCTTTTTGTGAAGCTCCTGAGCGTTGCTTCCTTTTCCGCTGAGGCAAATCAAGTTATCCCCCATCTCCTCGGGAAGGTTTAACGTTAGATTTACCACGGCTTCCTTCTGCACATAAGGCTTCATAAGATTGCAATGATAAATGCGCACTGCTTTACGCCTATCGGGGATTTTCACTGCGTAGTTAGTGTCAGAAAGCTCTGCAACGACTTTAGCAGGTCCTTCCCACTGTACTTCGAGCTTATTCTTGGGATCATTGGCTTGCTCCATAGCTAAGTCCTCTCGGGTTCCACTTAAAAGTCTCGTGAGATTACTAGACACTGGCGGCAAGAGGTTACTTTCAAGAACGTCCTCATTCCGTGTCTTATCAAGCTCACTTTCATGTTGACTTATCTGAGATGCCTCGCTCTCAAAGTTTTCTGGCCCGCTATTTTCCGCATTTACCACTGTTTTAACTGCCGTTTCCTCCGCTGTTGATTTTTCTGAAATGAGCAGTGTAGCTAGTTCTCGCGCCTTTGAACGTGTTAAGGCTTGCACAACTCTGTCTCCGAAAAGGATGCCCCTCTTTCGCAGTAGCATGTCCGATTTGTTGGAGAACAAATACGGATAGCACTTAGGAAGCTTTCCTGAAACGGCAGCCTCGGTTGTTAATTCGCCGAAAGGGCCCTCGATGACCACGTTCGCGATCGGCAAGCACACACTCTGTTCCTCAACTACCTGTCGGATCCATGCACACTGTCCTGTATAGTCGGAAGGCGATACATACGCCGGATGGACAACATCCATCGTTGCGGCCGAATCGCGCAGTACCTTGCAAGGCTTCCTGTTGACTACTAGGTCATGCAGGTAGGGTTCTAAAAGCTGCATATTTTCATCGCAGTCCCTGACATACGAGAAAGCAATCTTTTCTTTCCGGCAGTTGACGGCAATGTGACCCTGCTCATTACACCTAAAGCATGTGAGCGGCTTCCTAGCCTCAAGCTTATTCTTTGTGTTCTGCACGTTGGTCACTTCCCCACTTTTCTCACTGCCGTCCTTTCTAGGGAATTTGCCTGAAGAAACCTTCATTTCTTCGTTTCCAACTCTAGCAAAGTGCCTTTCCTGACGGTTTTTCACACTGAACTTGGGATTGCGGGGCCTATCCACTGCTGGGTTGCTGAATTGTCGGCGCGAAGCATACTCCTCAATAAGTTCGGCAGCTTCAGTTGCCGACTTAATTTCGCCTCGGTCCTGTAACCAATTTCTTTCTTTTTCTGGGAGGCAGTTATAAAACTGCTCCAAAAGAATTCGCTCGACTACAGCGTCCCTATCACTGTAGGAATCTGTGCTCTTTAGCCACTCGCCCAAATTAACTCTTAAATTGTACAGGAATTCAGGGTAACTCTCGTCCCTGGACTTAGTAGCGTTCCGAAAACGTTGTCTGAACGCCTCGGCGCTAAGCCTATACTTTCTCAGAAGGCAAGTTTTGACCTTCTCGTAGTTGTCCGCGTCCTCCTTGCTTAGCCGCGCGACAACCTCCGCTGCCTCGCAGGGCAGAACCGTCAATAATCTCTGAGACCACGTGTCTCGCTGGAAGGACAGTTTTTCGCAAGTTCGCTCAAAGTTAGCCAGATACAGACCGATATCCCCTGATATCACATATGGCTGCATGTACTTTGACATCTTGAAATCTGCCTCCTTGTTGAGACGAGGTACCGCTAGCTGGGGACAATCGCCCGACCTCTTGCTCAACTCTAGTTCTAATTTCCGGAGCTCAATTTCTTGGTCCAGCTTTTTTGCTTCTCTTTCACGCTTCTTTTCCTCTTTTTCCCACTCACGTTCGCGCTCACGCCTCTTTTCCTCTTTTTCCCGCTCTTTCTGCTGTCTGAGCTGCTCCTTTTTTTGACCGATGAGGTTCCATGCTTCACTGAGCTCCTCATCATCGGTTCCCAGATCAGTGATTGCCTTTATAATCAAGGGTTTTCGTGCCAAACCACTTGTATCAATTCCCAATTCCTCACACAATTGCAACAGTTCCGGTTTCTGCAGCTTTTGTAGGTCCATGATCGCTCCGAGTGTCGGCTACTTCCAAAACAACAGTGCAAACTACCAAACCTAAAGGCGTTTCAACACTTTTTTTACCAGTTCTAAAATCTAACCCTGTTCTAGAACCTGGTCCACATCAGAAGAAAAGCCAAGCACTCACCCACACATGCGATCGATGTTCCGAGCTGCTGTCTTGTTGGCCGATTGTTGCGCCTGCTTGTTGCTTGAGATGCCACCTCCGATCACAAGATGTTGTGGCTTGTAGCTTCAGATCCACCTCCAATCACCAGATGTTGTGGCTTGTAGATTCAGATCCCAACGCTGGTCACCAGTGTTGGGGCTTGTAGATTCAGATCCCACCGCTGCCACCAGTTGTCGTGACGCTGGGGCTATGGCGACCCGGCCTTCACTTGGTAGCGTGCAGAGACTCCGGGTTGAAGAAGGACTGAATCTTCGAAGTTGGTAAAATATGTACAAGCAGGTTTACTGGCACTTTGAGAAAACGTATTTACAAGAATATTTACATGAAAAAGAAGGGTACATCAGCAAAATGACAAGCGTTAAGAGTTCATAGCGAGAAGCGACTGGATGAGCCGTTTACCCAGGGCCCAGAGCGACATTTCGTGCTCTGCAGCGTCCTTAAAAACCCCCTATGTTCAGCCCCTCTCTGAAGATGCTGACCAACCAAATCCAGGGCACGCCCCTCAGGTATCGGCATCCAATCGAACACATCACTGCACTGATGGTCTGAAGCACTGACTGGTCCGGCATTCATTCGTTGGGCGTGATCACTCGTTGGCGGGAAAAGCTTGGGAACGGCGAGGAGAGGAGGTACATTTCTATTCTTCAGCAAAGAAACCACAGGCTGGTTCTGACAAGGGGTTTTACTTCTCAGAAACCCGAGTGCACGTGGCGCCGCATAGGGCTCCCAACATGGTCCCTTTTCGACAATTGCAAATCTTTCCTGCATTCCCGGGAAATCACTTAATGGCCGTATGAGTCATGCTCCTTTCTTGTCCTGCACGTCAGCGGACATGTCACTCTGTGGTCTCCTTTGGATAGGAGGCATTCATCACTGGAGGATAGCACTTCTCGACTGGAAGGGTGAACAAAAGAAAGAAAGCACTTCCTGCTATTTCCCGCAGGGGGACGTTTCTTTGTGTTTTTCCAGACGTTCTCTTGACAAGGTCAATTTGGCATTTGCAGGTTGTCCACAAAGCAAAACATGCTTACAAAACAGGATTCCTGGAAACAGGCTCACTTAGAGCCATTGGACCATCACCACATATTCACAAAACTTATCCATGCCCACAGGCGAACAATAGAGCGCGCAATTGCGGATGCTTGGTCGTAACAGTATCCGCTCTGCTGACTTTGTGTCGTCGTCCCTGCAGGACCAACTTTGAGCAGGCGCGCGAGGAGCGCGATCGGCTGCGAGTGAACGTGGCCGAGGCCAACGCCCGGTCGGCCCTCATCGCCCAGGAAGTGGACGAGCACCACGCCAAGATGGAGAAGGCCTCCGAGAACAGGCTGATGTGTGTATCATTCATCGATTCCTCATCGCGTAAAATATACAGGGTTCCTTAAATACGCGTTGTTGCTTTTTACTCGGAAATTAAGGTGTGGTTTTTTTCTTGTTACAATATTAATACCTCACGTAAATTGTACAGGCGAGGACCTAAAGCTAAATGACTGCTCAGGAGCCCTCGGGAAATCCATACCACATTAACAATTGTTTACAATAAATTTAGAGCATCCGTTAAATACATGTTCAGCAAGGTACCTACAATAAAATGCAGATATGTTGTCAAACTGTAATGACAATTGTACTAAAATTGGTGAAAAGAGACCTTCATATTGCTCCTCCATGCTTTCAGGCCCCTACATATGTAGTCGTGCTACCACCGATCACCTCTTCTTTCGAAAACCATAGTTACATGGCCGGCTTAGCTGTGGTTACGCTTGACTATGGTTACCGAAATTAGCCGCTTGTAATGCGAATCGCGGTTCGCAGTTTTCGCCTACGTCACCCTGTTTGCAGACGCTCATTGATGGTAAACGAAGCTATTCGACTGATGTCACTAGAAAATTTTTTAATGAGGTCGGTATACAAAGACCACGCGCGGGCAAGCTTTGCTATTCGATGCGTCCATTGCTTGAATCGGGTGCTCGCCTTCGTATCCCATTCGGTCCGCTTCTTCCCTCAGGTCGCGCAGGGTTCTTCCTCGAATTCTTTTCCTTTCACTGGTAGTCTTCGCCGCTCGAGGCGTTCACGATATTTTTTTTTTTTTTCTGGGGTCTGGTTGATCTGATGTACATGGGGGTGTGACTGGGATTGGAGTACGACGGTCATTTAATGGTTCGCGGGTGTGGTGCACCTTTATTCGTCGTCTGAGATCCGTCGTTCCTCCGGAGCAACTCAAATTCGGAAGGAGTGGAGCAGTTGTCGGTGGTCGAAAGTTGTAAGAATTCTAGGCGCTGCTTTCGCTTCGGCTGGGCTACGCTGCCCCTGCAGCTCGAATAAACGAAGAAAATCCTCGTCGGCTGCTTGCTGACACGGCAAACGAAGCGACGCAGGGATCAGTAGAACGAAGCTGCGTCCTCAAATATACAAGTCGCTTATAAATTATAGCGCACTGTCTAGACTAACGTCCGACGGCGCGGCAAAAGCTCCCTCAAACACCGTCCGATGGCAGCACTGCTTCCAACTTCGCACCATCAGCGACAACATTGCGCCAGCGTCAGAAAAACGCGCTAGAGTTTGTTATTTGTGGTAATAATATTCTCTGAAATAAAGGAATTGAAACGGGAATCCTTATTGATCGTAAACCGGTACGGAGTTACTGCAGTAGTTCGGGTAGATGCGATACGAGCAAGTTTCTGCTCATAGGCGCATAGCAGCTGCCGGCTGTACGGTTTCGCTCACATGATGTCTGCTTTGATGCTAGCGGCGCATCCAAGTCGTCGCTAAGTTAACAGTATGCTGTTTTATTAATGTGACAGAGGGGTTCGTTCACAGCAGGGCATTGCCATAAGTCCACAACTAACTGCAACGCGGGCCAGTCCAAAACCGCAGTCTTCTGTGGCTTCGATGTAAAACAACTTCGGCCTAATCGCGGTTGAAGTATCCTAGCGCTTGGTGTCGTATGCTCTCGACATCCAGTCCTGCGAGCGGTGCGAAATTGTCGCGTATGCTTTCATACTGACATGGGTGCTAACCTTTTAACAAGGAAGAGCTACAATAGATAGTCTCACTTTTCGCGTTACCAATTAGGGGTAACGCAGAAAGCAAAAACCGGCCGCAAAGTAACGCCTACTGTCATCTCGGCTCGACACCACGTCGTAGTCTCGCGCGCCGAAGCGCCTTAGGCGTTCCGGGGTCGGGGGAGATGTAGAGGTTAGCGCAGTAAATTAACGAAGTGGAAGGTAGTATCGCTAGGCATGGTAGTAGAAGCGTGAGTGAAACGCTGTGCAGTCACGTGTGTTACGAGTTGTCACACAACCGATTTACAACCAGCATTACGGAGAGCCCGCCCTATTGTAGTGGTAGGTCCTCCTGTGATCGGTTAGCCATGAATTATATACTGGTTAGCGAGAGTTAGGCATCGCAGCAACGACGGGGTTTTAGCAAATTGTCCATGGAGTGTACCGCGAAGATGATATAACCGAAGTCCACGAAAGGACACTAATTATACAAGTCGGCACTGAGGCAGACGCTCAATTAAGCGAACACCTGTGAAACGCCAAAAGAGGGTTGCCAATCTAGGCCTCTCAGCCGCTACTGCGAGTCAGCTTTCGCTGACTAATTCTTTAAGGCAGCATGTTTAGCTGCACGGGATGCTGTTGAGCAGAACGTCGGGAAAATTAGCGCAAGTCATGCTGCAATGACTGTATCGCAGCACCGTCGGGCGACACTCGAAGGTTGTGTAAAATGTCCATCGGACGGATCTCTAGACACTGCATGCATCCGCAGGGATGATATGGCGATATTACTCTAGCGTTGTTGAAAATGTACTCCATTTGAAATCGGCTTTAGTGCGAAAATGTACAGCTAGCTTGTGCACTTTTCACGCTCGGACACCGACGCACGCCCATCGGCCACACATGCCTTTCTTTCCTCGCTTAACGATGCAAACCAAGGTCGCCAACTCTGTTCTCGGTAACCATGGCTAGCGGCGTAACCGCAGTAATGGTCCGTCGTGTAACGTTCGTTGAGCGTGGTTAACGCTACCCGTGTAACGACTTGGACGCAGGGACCTCATCATCGCTCACTTCTGGACTTCATAAAATCAGCCAGCTTTTTCCATTCATTTAATCATTTATTCATCCTTCATCTCATACCCTGCCGATGCCCTGAGGCAATAAATATCGACTAAAAAAAAGTGTAGAAGCGCTGTTTCCCAATCGAGCTTTGTCAAGTCAGGCGAAAAGACGACCGTTTTTAACTTACAGGCACGTCAGTTTTCTTGTTCCAACACACAAGCTCCTGTTTCGCAAAAAACACATGGAGCTACGCAATAACTCGTGCTGTACACCATATATCTCCACCCGAGCTGTACTGGCTACTGTCGCATAGGCACACTTATTTCGTTGTCCACTCAACTTGCGAGATATGTTTGTATTGTCTCGTTTTCTCTCATCCCGTCACCCTAGTGCTGCTGCATTCCATTTGCGATGATATGAACCTACAAGCCCCTCTGTTCTAGAACACGCATACCTTGCGTCCAGGCCCCGCACTTCTCGTTACGTTAAGTATACTTAACTTCCTCGATATCGTTTTCTTGAGGCTTCCGCTCATTGGGGTCACAGGACGCTGGAGAAGCGCCACTCGGAGCAGCTTCGCGAGGTGACCGAGGAGCTTCAGCGCGAGCGGGAGACCACCACGCTGCAGCTGACGCGGCTGCGGCAGCGAAGCGAGGATGAGTTGTCCGCCATGCGCGCCGACGAGCTGCGGCTACGCGCCCAGGTCGCCACCCTCGAACAGGTGAGCATCGCATGCATCATGTCACGGTGGCACGAGCTTGGTATCTGGAGCTTTGTAACGACTTTGTGGTTTACTCTCCGGTTTAGTGATATATTTCGAGAGCGTCGACCGTGTAGCTTTGCGAGGCCGATCATAAAGAAAAAAAATAATAATGCAGTGTTTCAGCGAGCGGCTCCCATGCATTGTTACTGTGTGTAGTCTATACAAACACACCTTGAAGCAGCGCAGTGTCGATGCAAAGACAGGACAGCTGTACTGACCCTGTGCTAAGTCATATCAGTGTTCCTCGAGAAACTGTCGGTGTCTAATGTTGTCGCCTTAGTAAAACTACGAGGGAAAACGCGATGCTTCGTGACCAGTTGTGATGGTGGCTGTCATTTTGTCCATCTGAGCTCTTGTGTAATCTTTGTTGTTTGTCAGGAGAACCGTCGGTTGGAACTGGAGCTGCAGGAGTACTCGGAGCGGTACCGCGAGCTCCACCGCCTGGGCGAGTCACAGCAGAAGGAGCTCGAGAGCGTCGTCCAGCTCAAGCAAAAGGTAAGTGGACACGACGCATGCGTCGGCCATCCATGACGTCAGCGTATGCGTCAGACATGGCTATGAGCTGCGGTACAAACGTGTGAACGTCCATGGAAGCTGATCAATTGCGGTAACGCGGCGGCCGGTGCAGGTGGTGGAGGGCTACTGGCGAATAAAAAAAAAACGCATTAATTGCACCAAAATTGTTTTATTAATACATACAAAGCTGTCATAAAAGGTCTTGAAAAAAAAAGAAAAAAAAAGATATCAAAGTCTAGTTGATTGGCTCGTAGCCAGAAAAGAGGCAAATGACAGCACTTTGAACAAGAGACTCGGGAGATTGCGAGAAGGTACTGCATTGGTAAGCAACCATTTCTTATTGCTTCATGATAGGTGGTCACATGCAATCAAGTGACAAATAAAGAAAAAGCAAATAACACACTGAACTTGCCTCTTTTCCCATTCCCAAAGTTTTACTCATTTTTCACTGTTTACAACTTGGCTGGGCATTTAGGGCTGTGTCGTGCCTGTCCACTAAGTTGATTTGAAGCCGCCTACCAGTCTGAATGCTGCTGATGCTACTATCACGGCCTTTCGAAATTGTATGGCTGCGTCTGGAAGCACAAATTTAGAAAGGCTTTCTTTGGCCGCCTTGTTGACAGGAACCAAAAGTAGTCATCAGTCAGCGAAGCCATTTGCCACTGTCTCTATAATGTATCGCTGTTTTCTGCCTCTTCTCTGAATTTTGTGTAGAGTTGCCGTCCAGGGGACACTTTTCGTGTTTGAAACTTCACCCTAAGCAAGCTGTGCCAGCTTATCGTGGCATAGTTATGCAACGGTTTGATAAATCGACCACGTTGAAAGCAGCCGGGGCAACACCGAATTAAAAAAAAAAAAAAAAAAAAAAAAACGCCCAGCGAACAACTCACGCGTTGCTGGTGCGTGCCCGCTGAGGGACTGTTTTGTGAGCAATGAAGTTTATTAGACTACAGATGTAAGGATGTGTTCACCCTATATAGTTATAGTACGTCGACGTCCAAGGCCGTCCGCGCAGTGAACTCGCTGCGCCAGACGCTTCACCGAGTGTGCGAGGCTATATGTCTAGCTGGAATTCGTTTGAGGCTCGTCGGGGTTAGCGTATAATTTTTGGAGCGGTACTGCTCTTATTCGTCAAGGTAATTTTACGCCGCAATTTGATCTTGAACTACAGATGTTGCTAGGCGTGTACGCTGCGCCGCGCGCCAGCTCCCGTGGAGAGGAGGAGGGGAGGGAGAGTCTCCATACGAATGCCATTCTTAGGGTGGTGCAGAGGAAGGGCACATTATCTGTAGCACTTCCTCGTGGACACCAGAACCACGCCATAAGGGATGGGAAGGAGGAGGGAGATAAAGGAGAAAGAGCTGACATTGTGGAGAGCTACGGAATATTTTCTACCACCTGGGAGTCTTCAACCTGCACTGACATCGCATCGGTACCCGTGTTCGAACTATGGAGCTTCCATACGAACGACGTTCTTAGGGTGCGTGCCAACTCAAATAGGACTGACGCTAGCGGGCGCTAGATTTGGTGGGCCGGGCACACTGTTTAGCGGTAAAGTTAGCAGGCCCGCCGCCGCCATTTTCCAGAGCCGTCCACAATGGCAGGTTTTTCCCTGTTTCTTCCTTCAATCCCTCGTTCTTTAATAGCATGGTTCGGGTGTACACCCAGTAGTGTGATAGGTACAGTGTCTTTCCTTTCTTTAAGCCAATTTACAATTTTACTAATAAACTTAAGAACCGCGGCAGTTTACTGCAGTGATATCACGGCTCTGTTAGTAATTGTTACAGCTTGAAAGAAGCCAGCGGAATGAACATTGAAACCGGCCTTGTATTTGATATCAAAAGAGCTATCGCTCGACGTTCGCGTTCGGTTCATCGGCTTTGAACCTATCTATTTTTTTTTTTCGGCATTGCATCTCTCATACATATGGCGGCTTCCTTGACGACCACAAATACGTATTCTGTGATTATGCTTCTCAGTTTTATTGTTTCGTCCGTACTCTTTTTTGCTTCCTTCTTCCCTCTCCTCGTAGATGCCCCTTCCGATATAATAATGTATGCTATATTCTATTATTTCCCCTCGCTGCTATGGTTCATGTTTGCGCAATGGATAAATGAATGCCAGTCCTTGGAGGGCGAGAGCTCGTTTTAGACGAGCCCTGTCTTGGTTTTCTCTTCTCGAACGAGGCCGGGTCCGGACCTGTTTCAGATTGCCGACCTTGAATCCGGCCAAACATTCCTGAACGACGAACACTGCCAGAAGATCATCCAGGAGCTCGAAGTCCTGCGTAAGCAGAACAAGGCAAGCCCTTCATGTCTCCTTTCTTCCTGCCACTACGCGACCCTTAGGTGCCAAGCTTTGCAGCTCCAGATTAATTTTGACTTGTTCCCTAAGGCACAGAGAGGTAGTATTTATTGGTATTTGTGGCGTTATATATAAGCTCACCGCATCGTGATGGTTCGATTTCAAAACATCACTGGAGCGTAATAGACTCTTAAGCCATTGTGAGAGCCCAGTATATGACCTCATCCTGGGTCCAATGACGTAACGTGGCTGCATTAACTTGAACGTAAACTCGAGTGCTACGCTCCAAGGTTCCCGTCCCCGGTGCACAACGGCTTCTCAGTGCTTTTAGTCGCGTTCATGCTAACCGGTAAACATCGCGCAAAGGAAAATGATGACGATAACTTTAAGGTGGGAAAATCAGCATTAATAAAAATCTAGGCGTAATCGAGAATAGGATACACGCTCGGCTGTATAATGTAATCCGATGAAGAGATGGTCGACAGTCACCTAGGATAGTTAATGGACACCAAAATATGGTAAACGTTGTGGAATACGAAGTGGAAGAATCGGTCGAGAAGGGAGATTAGGATTTTTTTTTTTTTTTTTTGTGGAATAAGATATAGCCGGTTAGCTGGCACAGAATGGGGCTAGTCGAAAATCGATAGAGTAGTCATTTGTACTGCGTTAGACTTCATTTGACCAGTATCGATTATGGTTGAGGTGACGGTGATTACGATGACTAACACACTGAGTACACCATCTTAGCTGCGTCTGTTCACCACGCGCTGGTCTTGTCGACACTGGGGACAAAACGCAGGAGCTCAAGGACAGCAACGACGAGCTGACGCTCGAACTGGAGACGCTGCGCCAGCAACAGAGCTGCTCCTCGGGCTCCCGCTCGTCTGCGCACGGCAAACGCCACCGACGATCGGGCTCATGGGTGTCCGACTACTCGCGGCAGGGCGGACTCAAACGGCGAGGCAGCGAGGCGTCCTCTTCGGGTGAGCCTCTTCAACGACAGCGCGGACTGCTGTGTTGTGCTGGGCACTACCATAGTTGTGCAATGGAAGCCTAAACTTTCGCGGCTGGTTTTGGTGCCGCCTTCTCGTGCGCCACCCGGTGTGCGCTAAAGCGGTAATAACGTGGACAAAAAGGGCGACAGAAACTAGAGACACATAAGACGGGGAAGTGTGAGTGAAGACTGCGTTTCTAATGAAGCGTCAAAAAAAAATTATAAAAAATATGTGTGCGTATTAAAAGAAAGAGCGCAGTAACCGTTGCAGTCTTTTAAGGCATCTCAAATGATCAGTGAGGGAAAGGAGGCATACAAAACGCGATGCCGTAGCAATGGGCTTGTGACTGATTTCTACCACCTAGGATTCGATCTTCAACATGCGCTTACTGCCAGCATAGAACGAAAGACGAGCAGAAGAACTCAAATTTCAGCGCGCAAACACAAACGTATACCACCTCCTCGAAAAGAAATGCAACTGCCCTCCTTCCGAGATAAGGTTATGTGCGCAGTTGTGCTTTCTCCAGCTAAGATATTTTCATATTGTTTTTTGTGTTTCATTTTTTGTCTTCGCCTTGCTTTTTTTTTTTTTTTTTTTTTTGGTCGATAGCATAGGCCAACAGCACACGTGCTTTTTTGCATTGTGTTACCACCGAGATTCGGCCGCTCGCCGCGGTGGTTTATGAGCTATGTCGTTCAACTGCTGTGCACAAGGTCGAGGGATCGAATCCCAGCCGTGACGGCCGCGTTTCGATGGAACCCAAACGCAGAAACTCCTGTATATTAACTGTGCAGTTGCCAAGGGCGCCACAGCCGATCTACGATAATACTGCGCCCCTCCCCCACTTCCGCGCCTCTCATAACTCCCAGTGTGTAGTACGTGATCTAGCGAACTGCGGCCTTCGCCGCCTAGTTTCGATCCCGTCATCTTGTTCTCAACTGACAGACCACCCAGCGTTATTGTGGAGAGAATCCGGTTTGTGCATAAAGGCGGAGTAAATAAGAACTACATGCATCAAGGCAGGAAGTGCAGCGCATGTCTCCTGCCCCTGTACTTGTGCGTTCTGTGCTGTAAACTTCAGATGAATAACAAACACGCCCGGAATGCTGTCGGAAAAAAGTACAGATCGTTAACGTGATTAAACCTAGCATAGCGTACGAAAGCAGTAGTTAGGCGTGTTTATCTGGGTAGATGGAAGGTTTAGAGGACGTTTTCGCTGTCTTATCGCCCGCTGTTCACGCCGCTCGGCGGGGCGTATCTCGACTTCCGGCAGCTGCCGAAGAGGACCAGGCTTGCAATCCATTTCAAAGCAGACTGAATTCACCCAGCTCATCGCATGAGTCTACTGGCTAAACTACGTAACACCGACACACCACACACGCGTTTAAAGTAGGCGAAAAATTAAGCAAAATATTAACACGGCTAAACCTAAGTAGACAAAAGCGAAAGCTCGCGACTCCTCCACGGATGTCTCCGAACCTCAAGGACAGCACTGCCAGGTCTAGGCGACGCGAAGGTGTCGAGGGCATTTGAAGGGGGAGATTATGCATATCGCTCAGCGACATCATCGCACAGCAGGCGATAACGGCGGATACTTATAGCCGTTGCTAATGGCCTTGAAGGAAGAGGCGAGCCAGATGTGTAGCGGTTGCGGGAAAATGTGGGGGAGAGGAAGGCTGTGTGGCATCATGTCAGGCAGCGCTGTGTATTTGTGGAGGTATGTACCGGTATGAGCGAAGTTTGCCAGGTGTGTGAAGAAGAAGCGAAGTAGCCGAAGAAGCGAGCGCCCCTAATGCAAGTTCAAAGTCACGTGAAACACACGCCGACCAAGCGGAAGGACGTAGAAGGTCGTAGTAAAGCTCTCGCTTTATAAGAAAAACTAGTCACTTTAAGAGAGATGACGTCACAGAAACCGCCCACCAATCAGTGCCCGGCCATGTCACCTGCCAACTGTCACCGTTCAGAGGCACGCTTATGGGAAGGACCGCGATGTATGCTGCCCAATTTGCCAGGAGCCACGTAGATAAAAAACTAGCTGGGGCTTAGCTTTAGTTAAGCCCGGTAAGTTAAATTAATTGCAGACGGTGAACGCTAGTATATACCCCCGGCTCCGCCACTTGCCTCTGTATTGTGACGTCAAAGCGAGCGCAGCGCCTCCAACAGAAGGAACGCAATGCGCCGCGTCTTCACGCGTGGCTACCGGCCGCCGCTACGCGACAACTCGGCTTGCTAGCCCGTCTCTCGCTCCTGGTATGACGTCAGAGGTCTAGCGCGCAGCGCCTCTAGTGGCTGGAGCACGGCTCGCCGTGGCACGGCCGGTCTCGAGGGAGAGCGCGTTTCCCTCTTCTCTTACGGCCTCTCCAATGGGGTCTGTTTCCACCGCCCGCCGCGCCTCGGTGGGGTCGCCACCGCCCCACTGCTGCTCCTCCGCTACAGCCGTTCACGCGCAAGGGAAACGCGCGCTCGCTCTTCGCTCCGCCCGCATCGGTTGCAACCGACAGGTCCTGATATTTCACCCCTTATGGCTTATAGGAAGAAGCCGTAATCAGTGTCTGATTTATCGTGTATGAGCTATAAAATAGTCAATAATGTGCGTGCGCGCGAGAGCGCGCGCGCCTTCGTCAGTGCTGTCGCGCACGATCGAATGAACTTTCGGGTGCACTTACATCAACACTTTTTGCCCCTAAATTTTTTCACAAAACTATATGTACCATTTTATGCAGTGTGCTTTTGAAAGCTGTAAGCAGGTATAGCACGACCTGACGCTAGTGCATGGCAAACTGTTCAGTGGATATTCTGTCAACCGCTGCCGTTTTCGTTTACAGCAAAAGAGGCACTGACGAAAATTCATAGCACGTCTGAGATTCAGAGTAAGGAACAAAAATTTACGCATACAGTTAAAATTTCAGTTGTCTAGTGAAGTGGACTGTTCTAGCTTCGTTCAAAACAAATCAGTAGGTTGAAAGACAGCAGATGTATACGTAATCTCGCGACTGACGCACACATAGACAGTCGTCAGATTAATACAGGGATAAAAAAAAACATTTAATCAAGGAAATGGGCATAAACAAATATGCATAATTGAAAAGAGCAGCAAGCAATAAAAAAAATGTCCTTCAAAGTTAACACATTGCACTCATTCATCAAAACGGTACATGCGGCTAGAAAATTAGTCTCAAAATCTTTCTGGACGGTTTGTGCACATAAGGAGCTGGCCTTTCGTTCCTGTCTGTCACCTTCTTAGCATAATTGACAAGAAGGATTCTGAGAAATTTCTCACATATTAAAGAAGCGGACCTTATAGCATGGCTATTGTCAATGCCTTCCAGGCAACTCAGCAAAGGTGAGTTCTCAAGTGTTGGCTGGATTAATTAGATTTGAAGGACTTCAAGGACATTCGTGTGTGGTAGATGCACGACAGCTTTTTCAAAAAAAAAAAAGACACAACCTTGTCCAAGAGGGCTACAAACTCTGGTTTTGGATAATGCAGTCCGCTAGAATCTTGTCCTCGCAGAATAGTGTACATGGGGCTGCTTCTTTTCCTGGTTTCAAGAAGGATAGCACAAGCGTCACACCCGAAGTCACTGATTAGCTTTACAATTAATGTATCCAGCGACGTAAGCTAAACCAGAATACGTGACAGTGGGTAATGGGATGACAGGAGATACCATCATTTCTTTCAGTTCCTCGGTTACTGATTGCATCAGAGCTGAAATGATTTCGTCGGTGTCGACACAAGGTGCCTAGGCGCACAATACAGCGCGACATACAACTCCTATCACCTCGATCTGAATAAATAGCACAGAGAAAAGCTTTTATATTCATTATTGAGGAGTGTCCCTTGATTAACAGTGGCGAATGTGTATTAAGCAAAGCATTCTACCAAAATAATGGGGCAGCGATTGCTCTCTAAGGCAGGCATTACTGCACAGATAGTTACAAGAACCTATTAGTTCAAAAACATACTAGAAAAGAAAGAAAATATTGCTAATTAGGGCTTGAAATAGATTTCCTGTTTTTTCATGAAATAATCATGATATCATGTAAACATTTCATTAAACCAACGTTTATTTGCAAAATTAAAATAATGTTTATAATACAACATAAAACGTTTGCTGGTCTATAAATTATAGCAAAAAAGAAAACAAAACTTAAAAGCGTTTACTCTGACGTTATACTAATACTTTATGTCATGTAAGCATTGTGCAACTTACATTACATTTTTATAAAATTATTTTCATCTTCGGTGTTACCTCGATGGTTTCTCATCTAGCGCCGAAAGACGGTTTTGCCATTGTTGCTGTTATGTTTGCCTTCAATTAAGAAGCTTCGATGTGATCACTGCTCATTCACTTTTTTTATTCATCTTCTTGTACAGGCTTGGGAAAAAATTGAGATTAAAATGAACAAAAGTAGATACCATGCCGCAATACATGTCATATGCTTGTCGAGCGTTTGCTGAGCGACAGTGTTTTTTAATATAAAGACTCCATTCACGTGTGTAGCACGCTGGCAGGATGCCGCTGCAGCATCTACCTTCTGTAATCGTTCATTTAGGGGGTGCACTCACCACGAAACCCGCGGGCGACAGCGCGAAACCAGGCAAATGCCACCCGCCACCACTGAAGCAGATGCGGAGCGAACGGTGAGCAGGTCGCGCCCCTTGCGGCGGCGGAGAGCGTGACTCAAGGAGAAAAGTTCCCATTGTTCACGCGGCGATTGAGAAGGCCGTAAGAAAGAGCGCGCGCTCTCTCCCTCGAGACCGGCCGTGGCCGTGGCTACCCGCCGTCGCTACGCGACGACTCGACTTGGTAGCCCGTCTCTCACCCTGATATAACGTCAGAGGTCATTCTAAAGGTCAAACGTGGCTACTGGTCGCAGTTAAGTTTGCGGGCTTCGCACAGAAGCGAGATTCCGAAAGGGGCGACCAAGGTCAAGGGGCAGCTTGACGCGGGCAGATTTATGACGGTCGCGCGGGCGACCGCTTCTCGGAAGTGCGCCCAGAACACATGGCAGCGGGCTGCCGGCCCTGTCCGTCCCGTGCCGCGAGGGAGGCAGAGCAAGTAGAAGGCGCAGCGTAAGCGCGTGGTTGTGGGTTCGGCGCTTGTCTCCCGCTTCGAGTGGAGAGGGCACGGAGGCCATAAATCCCGAAAGGCCTGGGGAGAACGCGCTGTTGACATGTCTTCCCGGGAAGACGCCTGTGTGTCCCTTTGAATCCGCCGCCCGCGCGCAACCGACCAAGAGCAGGGATCGGAATGTTTGGGCCTGAGGTTTGCGTGTGTGTGTTTATATGTGTGTGTCTTCGGAAGTGTTTTCGGACGCAGTCCGTCTTTGCGACTGCTTGGCGCCGCTTGCACGGGAGGATTTTGGAGAGGGAGAAATCTCAATGTATGTGTTTGCGTGCGCAACCACTCGCCGCTTAGTTTTGTGTGTGTATTATTTGACATGCGTAGGAGAGGGGTATATGTGGCACAATGATTGGCCAGCCCATTTCAAAAGACTGCATGTTATTGGCCACACAGTGAATAGTCGTTGATTGGTCATCGGGCGAGACTTGAATTTTGAGCGCTAAGGAAGGAGCGTTGAGACAGTTGGGCTCGGAGCGGAGTTGGGCTCGGACGAGGGTCGAGAGCAGACGGGTTGTTCGAGGAGGGAGGCTAGGCTGACGGAAGGCCCAAGGGACTCCGGCCTAAAGTGTAGCAGAAGGCCAAGGCCTGATTCTGCTAGCCTCTCACCTCCGATCGTACACCCGGTGGCAGCAGAGTTGGGCTCGGAGAGAGTCGAGGGCAGACGGGTTGTTCGAGGAGGGAGGCTAGGCTGACGGAAGTCTCAAGGGACTCTGGCCTAAAGTGTAGCAGAAGGCCAAGGCCTGATTCTGCTAGCCTCTGACCTCCGAACGTGCACCCAGCTGCAGAGATGGTTGTTTGAGGAGGGAGGCTAGGCTGACGGAGGTCTCAAGGGACTCCGGCCTAAAGTGTAGCAGGAGGCCAAGGCCTGATTCTGCTAGCCTCTGACCGCCGATCGTTCACTCGGTTGCAGTTAGCCCTCTACGTTGATGTCGCACCCGACGACATTAGTGTGAATATAAGTTGTAAAAATATGTAAATAAATCTGACCGGTCCACCCACTTTACTCATACCGTTTGCGCCGAGGCTGAAACTCATCATTAGCCGCGCCGAAGAATAGTTTAACTGTCGCCGCTACGCAAAAGGCCGTTCATGAGCGTAGTATTGCTTTCGCAATAAAAAGCCCGATTTAACCAAACCGCACGAGCATGCCTGCGTGGTCTAGGGGTAGCTGCCCAATGCCGCCTTTGATCCACGACCGGCTTTGGTCTAACTCGGGATGCAAGGGTCCTGGAAAGGCTCCAGTGGATTCCGATCCCTCGCCCTTCCATATCAGTGGCGAAGCTCGAGTGACTATCGCCTGCTAGTTAGGCTATGACATGTGGTCGCGTGATGTCATAAATGTAACCGACCAATCAGTGCCGGCCATGTCATCTGCCAGCTACCACGTGCAGCCAGAAGCATGTTCAAACGTCACAGGGCGAGGATTCAAACACGCATCTTGATTTTTTTGTTTTTGTTTTCTGGTTTACCCCGTTAAGCAGTGTTTTCGCACTAAATAAAAAAATAAGGAGTAAACGTAGTAAAGCTTGCGGGAAAAAACACAAACGGGCAACGGGATGTTTACAATCTCGCTCGTCAACTTTTCCGCAATAAACGTAGTTGTTAGTTAAGTAAAGAATTGCCGTCTTATGCGTCTACGGCCTTTTTTTTTATTTTTTTTTTTTTGCCGCTCTTGTCCAGGATGTCACCGCTGTAGTGCTATTTTGTATTCGCTATGCAACACGTCACCCAACCCCATCCGAAGTCGTGGGGCTTTCAACGCTTAGCATTCTTCTCTGTTCATTTTTTTTTTTTTTGCCTCTTTCTCTCTCTCTCTCTCTTTCTCTCACGAGCATCCCGAGTGCCCAGAGCACCGCATGAGCTTCGTAGAGTACGCCCTGACGTTGCTGCGTTCGTACGCTAGGAGGCCTTCGTGCCGCTGACGTAGACCGTGTAGTTCCCACTGCGATTGTAGTGCTACAACTTTGGGATGCCACCGTCGGGCGCCCATTCTCCTGCTTGTGTTCTGCGCTTGTTACTTATTGCTTTTCTGTTTGCGACTGTATCGCAAGTCACGCTAGCCATGCTTTTCACAAAATAGAGCTATCAACACGCCTTTTCAGTCGATCTTTGCATTTGCCCTTGAGAAGACAGTGTATTGATGATGGTTATGGATGACGTCGAAAAAGCCGTTTTCAGCAGAGCTTTCCTGAGGGAAGAAAAACAGGTCACCACTGGTAATGCATTAGAAAAAGAAAAAAAAAGGGGGGTACAGAAACAGGAACATGGTCTAGCAAAGCTCTCGCGCGATGCAATAGGAAAGCCAAGACAGGAACATGGACCAACCTCGTCTTTTAGCGCTTAACGGGTGACCTGTCGCACTGGAGACGAAATCCAGGTCGGCTAAAAAGAGAAATATTACAAAACAGAGCAAAAATGAAAACGCAGCGAGGCCTTTCCGCCCCACGGTCGGTGGCGTTCGCACTTCCGGTTCTCGCGTGCGTGTGTGTGCGAGTGCGGTTTTCATTGAGCCCCCATTCGAGCGCGAAATGAAGATGAAGAACTCCTTATATACGACTGATGTTCTCGGCTCTACTTTTAATACCATTCCCCCTTTCTTTCTTTTTTACCCGTTCCCCTACATTTTTTGTTTTTCTTCTTTTATCAAAATGTCCTTTCCCCTAAGCTTTTTAGGATGTCGCTACGTCCATTTCTTTTTTCCTTGCCCTTTCTAATATTGTAGCCTCCTTGAAGAAAACGCTATACGAAGGAGAACGGAAATGTATTGCCTCTGTTCTTTCTTTTTTTCTCTATGGCAGCCCTGCTTTATTTTATTTTTATTTTTTTTTTTCTGAGCTCGCTGCTCGTGTGAAACTCGCACCTGAACGCCCTTTGGGGCGCATTCGTCATTTGCGGACGACAGGGAACATAGCGTCGCGGCGCTGTTTCTCGATTTTGATGGGGAATCCGCATCCCCTCTTCCCGACCCCCGTTGCCTTATGGCGCTCATTTTTACTGCCTCGCCGGGCGTCGGCGCTCGTTCTGCCCTCTTTATTTATTGCTCCCATCTATCTAGTTACTTTCTTTCTTTGTACATGATTTTACTGTTTCATGAGAGCTTGTTCGTTCTTATTTGTTCGTGTCTTCAATTCATGCTGAAACACTCATGAACATTTGTCATTTCTCGCCATTTAGGTTTTTTGATGGTAAGTTTCTAGTATCTGTTGATTTTTCTTGTGAAAAAAAAAAAGTGCTGCGGTTCTGCTGTGTTTTAGGGGTTCTGAAATAAAAGTTTTAGAAATTGTGTCTAATTTCTCTCTCAGTGGTGGCTGGCTGCCTTTTGGTTTTGTTAATTGCTTGTGCACGCATTTCAAGCCACCTTATTCTGCTTCGCCATTTCCGCCTTCATCTAGTTACCCGGTTCCGACTGAATGATAACTGCTTAATCGAATTCATACCGCCCTTTATTCTGCACCATCTAACGGCACCGGGCTGAATGGAGGTCGGAAACCAATAAGCAGAAAACAAATAAAGACAAGTGCACCGTGTTTAGCTGTTTCTTCCCGTAGTATTCTGAGATATGCCTGTCTCACTTAGTGTCTTATTCGTGTTCGCGACCGCCTTGTTTTTCTTCGCACGTTTCCTATACATTTCCCTTTATCCCTTACCATTTATTTTTTTCTTTACCCGCACCGCAGAGGAATCGGACGACGACATTCCTATAGCCGGCAAGATTCGCAAGCGAGCTGGCTTCTCCGTGAGCACCGGCCCCGAGGGTAAGGTTACCAGTTTCTAGACTTCCTTTTCTTTCTTCCTTCCTCATTTTATGTCTCCTCTTTCTTTTTTGTAGCATTTCTTTATATTTATATCCTCCATATTTGTCATATCTTGACTTATAATCTCACTTGTCCCAAGCTCACTACTATTCTAGCTTCTTTTGTCTTCAGTTTTCCAAGGATGTTAAGGACGACAAGGGGATGGGGAAGGGATATTCCTTAACATATTTCTTTTCCGTGCATCGTGCGCTTGACTTACTGCTTCGACCATTCCGTGGCCTCATTTATTTCACTCGGTTGCGCTCTTTTATTCTCCTCCTGCGTTCCTCTCGACTCACCTCATCATTACCGAGCGGAGTCCTTTTTTCTTCCCTTTGCTAAGATTTCTTGTATTTTTCCTCCCTATTTCCCGTCATCTGCTTCCAGCGTCGTCTGCTGCGCCCGCCACGGCCGTCTGCATCGTCTGCATTCCTCTTCTGTCTTCCATAACTGCTAAGAGCTCGCTCCGTTATGCTTTTGGCACTAGCTTCCCCCCCCCTCCCCCCCCCCCCCCCCCCCCCCCCCCCCCACACACACACCGTCACCGTCCTTCCACCGACTTCCCCCAAAGGCTGGCTTATAATACGCGTTGACTTATGCGCCCACTTTCCTGGGCTCCGCGCTTCTGTACACTCTGTGCGGTGGGGCCCGTTTCTTTATTTATTTTTTTTTTCTGCGGGGTCGTTTCTCCATCTAGTATTCCCCGCTTGATATCTTCTCGGCTGTGCGCCTCTGTTTTATGCTCCGAATTTTCTCGGGCCGCGTCATATTTCACTTCGTCTTAGCCGTGTCTCCGTTTCACCTGCTCTGGTCAGCTCATCGCTTCTCGTTCATCGGACTTATTACGTTGCATTGCTGTTTTTTTTTTTTTTGTCTCTCTCTCTCGCTCGCATTATTTCTGTGTAAAGGATCTGAGTGTGGTTGGAGTTGGGTTTCGCGTTCGTTCATCTTTTGATTTTCTCATTTCTTTGTCTTAGCTGTGCCGAGTTCTTGTGCGCCTTCTTGGTAAGCGCCCTCCGCCGACTCTGTCCGTGCTTATGTTCCACTTCGTCGCTTATAACCGGGCGATTTTCGCTTTGTGTTCTCATTTCGCTCCTCTCGGACTCTCTAAGTGGCCGAGTTATCTCTGCGTTCTGGACCGCTTATAGCTGAAATCTAATCGCGCGAGTGGGCTTTAGCGGGTTCTCGGTCTTGCCAAGCGCTCCCGCAGCCGCGCTTTTGTTTTTGTCTCTCCTAAAATATGGTCCTTTCGCAGCGGCTGCTTCTTGTCTGCCGTCTTCACTTTGTCCGCTAGCGACTTCGGGGCTCTGTCATTTCGTTGGTAGTTCGTTGCGTGCACTATGCTGTCTCAATTTCCTTTTTTTCTCTCGTTATCATTTATTGTTTCATTGCACACCGGTGCCGCATTGTGTATCCGTAGCATGCTCCAAACTCGTTTCTTCTTTTTTTTCCTTTCGTTTTTCCCCTGCGTTTGTTTTTGTTTGTTATACGCATGTATCACCGCATGTTTGATCTTAATGTTATATATCGCTCGTGTGCATCAACTGGAATTGGGGTCTTTTTCTGTGATTTGTTCAGAAATATTTGAGCTTTCATTGGCCCCTTTATAGAATTGTGCAATGTAATGTGCATTCAAGCCCGGATATGTCGAACCTGGTTATTTCGAATTATCCTCTATAGCGAACGCATTGATTATCTCTTTGAAAATTATGCGTTGAAGCACGGGAAAAATCTCGCGATATATTGAACTGCGATTTCGCTATACAACTATCCGCGCCCCTTCAAGTGCGATCACATTTGACGCACGCAGGCGGCAGGGTCTCCGGTTGGGCAGTCTTGGGGGATGGCTTTCGACCTCTGGTACTCGTTTTCCGCCCCACGACGTGGTCGTGCGGTGAAGCTAACGTAGCTATCTAAGTAGAACTTGTGGGCTAGTTGGTTCAGAATTGAATAGAAAGGGAGAAAGAAGGAGATATGCTGCACTAGGACGACAAGGAGACAAGGACGAAGAAGGTGTAAGACGAGCACAAACGCAGACTAACAACTTTGCTTTATGTAGCTATTTAGATCTTAGCGGCGACAGTCGCTCGCTCTGCTTCTCTGCTGAAGTCTTTGAGGAATAATATCAATGATACTTAATATCAATGAGCGATTGTTTTGTCTGTGTTATACTTAAGGCAAGGTTAGATATCTTAGGGAGGCAGGGGCTAGTCTTGAACAAGTGCTGTTTAAGGCATCGATGCAAAACAGGCTTGGGCCTTGCAACGCCTCGGCATCTGTGCTCTGCCAATGCAACAGCAGTTGGCACGTCGCTCCATGAAGCACGTCACTAGTGTAGGCGCAGTCTGTTCGTTACTTTAGGTTACATATACGAGTGTCGTTTTTATATACCGAATTATGAGTACATATAACTGCTCCGGTATCACTTTTCAGCTCGATATATCCAGGTTCGACTGTTACCAGTATTATTTATGGAATTACATATTTTCAATGCTGTGTATCTTACGGTTTTTGTACTTGCAGTTTATGCTGTAGCCAGGGACTGTCACATATATTGCACATTTTTTGCTCTATCATATCTTTGCTCTATTGCAGCATTGTATTTCTCACGCTCTCCTTGTTACTGTGTGTCGGCTTCATAACTTTGGGTCAAACTACCCGTTGTTTGAATTTTCAGATGAGCGACAGCACTCGAGCTGTTTTTAAAATGAAATAAGCATGCTTACAGGCTACCATGCTACCATGCTTGCTTAGTGGGCTTATAATCATATAAATGAAACTACTTTCTGAATTTCTTGCTCTTTATTACTGCATCTTTTTGTCTCCCTTTCCGTCATATTTGCTTAATTCTCGCCTAAATTGTGGGGTAAAATATGCACGTTTTGCTGGTTTCAGTATTTAAGGACAAGTCTAGTTGTTGCTAACAAACTAATTCTTGACATCCTGCAACACCTTTTGACACAAAGCAGCTGCAGTTTTTGCCCGCTTTTAACGTGTTGGTAACAGCTTTCTCTCTTCTTTCCCGGCTCAACTTTTGCAGGTTTGTGGCATGAACTCACACTCGCTCACTCGACTCATAGTAAGTTTTCTAACGTAGATGTGCTGTGCTCTTTTATATCAATAGCTCTACTACACCTAGTACAAATTCAGAAAAAGCTTGATTTCGTCAACCTGACCTTCAAGTTCAGACAAAGTCAAACTGGTAACTTAGGCTGCCTAATAACAAGTCTTGCTTGATATGTGCACTATGCTGAACTGGGGCATGACAAATAACTTACTGACCCACTATACCACATGATCAACTGACCGCTTTACTAATTACATGTCATAATCAATTGTAGTTAGTTTTACATGATTAAAGTTTTACCTTTGCTGTACATTGTCATATAGTTTTGGACAGCTTGTCAAATGTAATTGCGATGGACTGGTTGCAGGTCATAAATAATTACAGTTAATTAGATAATTGTGATTCAGAAGTGAACATTATGCTATAAAAGGTCACATATCTTTGGATAGCTTTTGTCGAGTTCGATCGCACTACACTAATTGCAGGACTTACTCAAATATAGTTTTATTTTGATTGAAACTACACATTATACTATATTTTCCAGTCATATGTCATCGAAACGGTTTTGAGAAGTGGAATGCAGAATCAAACGTTAAATCATGAAGAACCGTGTGAAACCTAGTTAATGCCCGTTTAACGAATTTCAACCATATTTAAACCGTTGCCAGTTTTTCGGGCTCAAGCCACATAGCCAGTCGAATGTATTAAGTGTCTTCGCGAGGTAAACTTGGCTTCCTTTATTTTTGATCATATGAGAATTTTCTTTTCTTTAATGGCCCAACAAATCCGGCAGCACCTTCACTTTACCAGCATGGACGCAGTCCGTCTACCAATGTGTGCCGGCAAGCTTGTTCGGAGTTGAGTGCAGTCGTAAAAATTGGGCAATCCCTTGCGCAGTCCGGTTTATCGCATCAGCATGCTATCCAGCGAAAAACGGACATTCATGCTAGCGCATGCAAAATGAGAAGAAGAAAAAATATGTAGCCTTTGTTTTTTTTTTTTTTTCTAAGAAGTGTAAAATGAGAGGGGGGGGGGGGGGGGTGATAGGCACAGAAAGGCCGTTTTAAACCTTCGATAAATGGCCACGTGAATAAACGACAAATACTTGACTGACCTTGTGTTGAAAAAAAAAAAAAGGAAAAGAAAACTTTGAACCGTGCATGTCGCCCATTCGCTCATTTCGCGGTATCTCGATGTCCTCAACAAATCACACTACGATGTCGGAGAAAGGGTTCGCTAAAGATTCCTCTAATACTTCCCACGCTACAAGCAATGAAAAGCTGGTCCAAACTATTATCTGAAATAGGCATAGAAGTCTATGTGACAAAGTGAAATGATTTCTGTAGCTCACTAACGTTGAGAAACGCCACATGGTGTACGCGCTGGTGTCCGTTAATGCCCGTGCCAAGTGATGGGCCTGATGGTGATGGGAGAAACAGCTTTGGGAACCCGGAAACCGTGACTTCGAAGACTGGTTGGGATATCTCTTCTTGTCGGGACGGCTGTAAGGGGATTCTCTTGGGGCCAGCTAGTTGTAATAAAATTAGTTGTGGTTTAACTCTGGTTGACCCTAGTTGAATTGCGATAGCAACGACGGAAGTTTCTTTTGCCTGCTACATTATTTCCCTATCACGCCCTATCAGTGTAAGGTGCTATATTATTATCGGGGACACTTAAGCTCATCCTTTAAGAGTATGACGCTAGAGCTTAAGTTACCAGTCTTCTTCTTTTTCTGCTCCTCCTCCTTATCCTCCTCGGTTGTTCAAGGTCAAGCGTGGCCTCCGCCGGGACCACGCAACGGATCGAAACCTGGCGCAATAAAAAAGGTCCCTCCTTGGCATGTCGTTGAATAACGATTCGACGCCAATCACTTTCTTCATATTGTCGCGGCCAATAGCCGTAGCGGCACCCTGTTTTTACACTTTGCCTTGGGTGCTTGCTTACAGTGCGGAACTTCCTGCATTCGCGGTTTCTACGCGATTTACTACGTCTCTGTGCAACTTTGTCTCATTTGCAATTCATTTTCCGGGTTTAACAGTACTAAAGAACGAGCCCCAGCGATGGTTTTTATGGCACATCAATTGTTTTAATGAATTCATATTGACGTAAGTAATTACGAATGATATTCGGCTCGGACTGCTCCAAGGCCCGATCTCATTTATTGAAAGAATATAAAGGGACAGTCTACTGACCTCCCCGACTATTTTGTTTTCCTTGCGTTATTTGAAAGCTCTGTCCCCATGTTGAAGAATACCCGACTATGGAGCTAGGAATCGTAGCAGAACAATTTCAAACTTGTTTTTTCCTTACGGTCGCCTCGTTTTTTCAGTGCTATACGATGTCTGGAAACCCTGACATCGTGGACACAATGTGCAGCTATTGTACTCTATGCAACTCTAGGGACGCGACAACGTGGAGTCGCGCCCAGGCGACTGCCGCACTGCCAAGGTCGCGTGCAGGGCATGACATTTAAGACGCACAGATTTTGTTGAAACTGTAATTGTGAATGGTAAGGTAGTTTTAAGTAGAAAAATTAAAGGAACTATATAAACCCGGCAGCGCTGCCAGTGACAGCTCTGCGACACGTGTAGTGCCGTCTTAAATGTATGATTTTTTTTTCTTTCAATGCATTGTAAGAGCGAATGAAGCCAGAATAAAGAATAGAAGCAGCTTTGATTTATTGAATAAGGTCTTAAAGCTTTGCTTCAAGTGTTTAAATTGTCATCGCTAATAAACAATTGCTCCCTAAGCGTGCCGAATCTTTTGGAAGCGTGCTGGGGATGTCACGGATGATCCGCGTCTAGAATAAGCATCGGAGTTTGCCGATGTATCTCAGAATATTTTATCTTATCAGTGTTCGCTGTTCTTTCGTCGTCTCAGTGCGCACGATCTGGCCCATCAGTTTATAGCATAACACGTACTTAAACTCGTTGACAACTTTCGAGTAAGCCTCTTAAAGGGCTCCTGAAATGCTACTTGTGGTAAAATTCTAATGCTAGCAATTCGTAGAGGTTGTCATTGTGGGTATTCGAGTCAGATTTGAATATGTTACGTGGAGTTGATAATTTGCGAATCATTTTTAAAAAGTGCTCCTGGCGACTGCTCACAGCCGATTTGGGCGACACATCGCCGCGTGCAAGCCTCCCCACTGACGTCAGTGGGGCTGCCGGGCGCGTCCTCTCATTGGACGCTGATAATTTAGGCGAGCTGGACGATTCGTTTTGGGACGCGGTCGCGACTTGTTTTCTTTTTAGAGTGCAACTCTTTGGTGCAACTCGTGCAACTCGCGTCGTCGTCGGCGTCGTGCCTCGTAACCAGCTCCGCCCCTCTCTCAGCCCCCCCAGCTCAGTCCCGCTCTTCCTCCGTGGCGGCGACCGCGCGTGTTCTCCGCCACCGGTCGCCGCTGCGTGTCCCCCCCCCCCCCCCCCCTTTTTCTCCGGTTCTCCGGTTGCCGAAGCGCCAGCTCGCTATCAGCGGATCACGGTGCGTGCATCCCAAACCGAAACGCTGAGCCACGTTGTCTTCACTCGCTACCGGCGTCAGCGGCATCAGTAAGTCGCTGCTATCTCTTCGCCGCGCAACATTTCTATGAACCCACGCGCTGCCTCCCGCGACCTCCCGATCCCCAAAGCTTCCTTCATGACAGTCAAGAACTGTTAGTGAAGTATTTTTTGAAGGAATATGTGTAAAAAATAAAGTTGTCTGTAATGGTACATGCATGTCTTGTTCGAATTATTTGCCACAATCTATCGGAAATCTCAAACAAATTTCGCATTAGGAGGTAACGTAATCTTCGGCATTTTCTTCTTTTTTTTTTTTTTTGCGCGCCGGCGTGGGTTACGTTCAGGGGGAAGAGGAGAGGCATCATTTTTGATCGCCTATATGTTCGGTGCTAATGAAGCTGGCTTAAATATGTTTTCGTTGCAGGAAGAATTGATGGGGTACTTATTGGTAGTACGCGTTTTATAATTCTAGTAAAAAGCTTTCCATGGGCCCTTTAAGGTGTAAACATCTAAGGAAGCGTTGAATGAAGGGCAGCTCGGTTGGTCCATATTATATTAATGCTACATCGCACGCTCTGTGGGAGCCGAGGTGGCTGAAGCACAGGCTCACCGCGAAAGCTTCGTTGGCGAGCTCAAGAACGGGGTCGATGGCTGTGCAAACAAAACGGCGGCTCCGCGCCAGCTGTAGCTTTAATTTGAGCTCCTGCTGCTATAGAGCGCACCGCTCGTCGCGAGCCACCGATTACGGAGCCTTCGTTTACACCACGGTTTTCATTATTTTCTCCGTCTGCGTAATGGGGGAAAATTAATCACAGCGTTGGGAAAAAAAATATCTTGAACTTCGGATCGAAATATATGAGCAATAAACGCGGTATTTCCTGCCTGACAAGCGACAACAATGTTATGAAATTCCGTACTCCTTGAATTTGCTAACATAAAAGTCGTGATAGAGCTGTCGTCACTACCCCTTAAGTTTATATGCCTGTGGGACGCTGTGTCATAGACACAAAATGTAGTACATTCGCTTCACACGCTCCGAGCGGCTAGCCTGTTACCTCAACGAAAGGACACAGCATGGCGCCACCATCCGCCCAGTCCTCACTTCCTTGGCCAATTTGAAATATAAAAGTTCTAACCTCATTAGGGCCACCTAGGAGTGAGATCTACCAGAACACGCCGATAATTATGTACTCGTCTCCAGTAGTGAACTAGATTCCTTTAGTGCTCCGATTTCAAGCGGCGCTGGGTGAGATCCGAGCTGCTGCTAACGCTTGCGCTAGTCGCGCTATGGACGCATTCCTTCTCAAAACACTCGCCAAGAGCAGCCATTTAACTGACGTCACCACCCCCATCCTGCCCCGCGCGCGCTAATGCTCACATGAAAGGCCGCTTACGTCCTAGTTTGCAATGAAGAGACCCACGTGCTCTCACAGATGTCCATTTCCGGAGTTACCGTGGGTTGAAATGCAGTGCAAACGGGAAACGAATATGACGGAACAAAGGACTCGCGCTCGTCCTTCGTTTACTCCATTTTTCGTCTTATTTGTATGATTGAATCACTATACTTGCGCCTCGGCATTTGCACACCTTCATGGGCGCCATATTTAATATGCGCAGTGGTTGCAGACGATATTTCAGGTTAATTGAAAACCACGCTCGCTATTAAAAATTTCTCTAAATATATGCCTCTGTTTTAAAGGAACCAAGATGCGCTATAAAAACACAGCCACAGGAAAAAGCCAAGGAGACAGACAGAGCGCAAACTATCAACTGAGTTTATTTGTGTGAAAGTGCCTTATATAGTCAGAATCACAGCAAAAGAACAAGGGGAATGAGAGAGAGAGAGGGGGGGGGGGTACAGCCAATCAACTCCTGGTCAACAACAGGTGCGCAGAAAATGGTTTTCCTTGTTATACAGTTTGACAGAAGTGTCGCTTATACATTTATCACCGTTTTCTTTTATGTGATAGGCCTCCAAAAGCTCCCGCGCTGTTTTATTTTTACTTCTTCCTAGAATCTTAATCTTTTTAAGCAAAGGCTCGCATCCACTGCAAGCGAGGCAATGAGCAGGCAAGTTTGCTCCTTCTTTATTCCGAATGGATCGGGCATGTTCCCCTGCGCGTTCATTCACGCATCGGCCTGTCTGGCCCACGTAGGCGCCTCCACACTTGAGTGGAATTTCATATACCACACCAGTGGCACATTTTACATACTTTTCGGCATGTTTTATGTCGCATCCACTGCCTCTAGCTCCTTGGTTCCCGGTTCTCGGGCACAAGGCTGCGAGTTTCCGTGGGGCAGAAAAAACAACAGGGACGCCATGCCTCTTGGCCACTTTTTTTACATTGTGCGCCACTTTGTGAATATATGGCACCACCACTATCTTCTTTTTTGGAAGCGGCTCATCCACACTTTTTCGACCTCTTTTTATCTTCCTGAGAAGATTCTCGGCCACGGCTGATATGACGTCGCAGGGGAAGCCGGCTGAAAGCAGCCTTTCAATTTGATTATTAAAACTTATATGCATTGCATGCGGGCATGACTTGGTAAGTGCGGATTCCAGACACGAGCTTGCAATTGCTCTTTTGACTACCTTCGAATGCGCGGAATCAAACGGAAGCAACTCTTTCTTTGCTCGTGGTGCGTAGTACCAGCAGGCGTGTTGTGCGCCGAGGTTAAGGTTAATATCTAAAAATTGCAGCGACCCATTAGAAGGAAGTTCATGCGTAAAGGTCAAACCTCGCCCATACTGTCTAAAGGCAGTTAAAATCCTACTCACTGAATCAGTGTGGGTCAAGGTTATTTGTTTGGATAAAACAATCAAAAAATCGTCCACATATCTAAAACACTTACATACCCCCAGACTAGTAAACTCGTCGTTTAGGGAACGGTCAATGGCGGCTAAAAATATGTTACTAAGAACAGGGGCGACGCAAGAACCTATACAAATTCCTTGTTTCTGAATGTAAAAGTTGTCTTTAAAAGATATGAAGGTGGCTTGCAAATAAAATTCGAGCAATGACATGAAGCTATCAGCTGATACACCTGCAGAGTTTTGGAAGCCTATTAACCCACTTCTTTCAATGCAATCTCGGATGCCTCTGTACGCGTCAGCTTAACCGTAGAGTTATCTCCTGAAAGCATTACGTCGTCATTTCTTCAGTGTGTGACGAGCTATGCCGTTATGTGCGTCTTGTTGACGTGATGTGACTGTGACGTGATGTGGCTGTGATGTGACTATACTGACTTCACTGATTTACGGACTTCATATTTCTGTAACCCTCTTTTACCCTTCTATAGCCACTCACCCCCTTCCCCCAGTGCAGGGTAGCAAACCGTTTTTTTCTTCCGGTTAACCTCCCTGCCTTTCCTCCTTCTCCTTCATACCTCCATGCTGGAGGAACACAAAAGCAGGAAACAATGGCGACGCATACGCAGATCTAACAGTAAACCGCGCCGCGATGGACACTCCTCTTCCAAGAGAATGTTTACATTTTTCCGTAGCTCAACACTCTGTCGCGTGTAGTAAACATGTCATGTCTGGAATTGATGCCTTGGCGATAACAACAACGTGCCTCCCCATTTCTTTTCATTAAATGAAAAAACTCGATCTTCTGGCGTTTCGACGTATACGAAATTGATGTCTTCGTTTGTTTCGCATTTGTGGCAAAGATATTCGCCGGATTCTCGGGTGTCGGGTATATTTCGCGTTCGGCTTCTATCTAAATGCAGCCGCCGTGGCACGCATACCGAGCTGGCGGCGCCTGTTTACGCATTCTGGTCGGTACAGGGCACGACTGAAGTGCCGCCGCAGCGGCAGTGAAGGAGCTGCGCACGGCCGTGAATATCAAAACCTATCTAACTATTAACCGGGGGCGATCGCGTTATACTGTAGCGTACACTTTTATAGGCAGGGCTGGCCATGCAGTTATACCCTTCTGTATCCGTTGTTATATTTTGTTTCTCAGGGTCAGCTCTCTATATAAATGAAAGTTCCGGTGCAAGATCCATCGTTTTGAAGAAAGAAATATTCTTTATCAATTGGGTGACAAACGAATAAGAAGACGAGCAATAGTTTGCTCTGCTCTGCTCTGAATTTTTAACAAACAGCCAGTTGTCAGTTCGAGGCATTGCATGTTGGTACTACATTACAAGTCACTTTTTTTTTTTTTTCTAAATGCCCTTATCTTGCGGTTTCTAGCCAGTACGCGGCACTTTCCCCTGTTCTCTTAGCGGTCTCTTAGTGTTCTCTTAGTGTCTTGTCGTGATGGTGCTGCTTGACGACCAGGAAGAAGTCAAGACGAATGCCGAGAAGGCGGAGAAGAGCGCTCGGCATGAGGTAGCTGTACTGCTGGACCGCTGGATGGTTGAAGTGAAGGCGGTATGCTGAGGTACGAACGTTAAAAGGAAGCGAAGCGCCGTAAGTGTGCAAAGGAAGCCGAGCTAGAACGTCAGCAAGCCGCCGACGATTGTAAAGGCAGGGGTGAACCTGAGTTGGACCCTAACGCCAAGGTTGCTGAGCTGAAAGGTCAACGTCGTTTAGTAATAGGCAAATAATCCGGTGTGATCGAAGTCGCTTCAGAGTAGCATCAAGTTAGGCGATGAGTCTACTTTTAAGACGGAGCTTAAAGGTCCTCCTGATTTTTAATAATTATAAATGGTTACCTTTTGTGGAGTATAAATAGCTCGAGTTATTCGCTTAGCGAAAAATTAAGAAAAAAAAAAAGATTTTGCATTGTTCGCAGGTGGTGTTCCAGCCCTTTTCTTTTTTTTCCCCTTTAGCTTATGTACCCAGCTAGCCGAGCAGCTTAAAGTATAACGTAGCTTATGCGCTACAAATAGCGTTTTTCACAAACCTATGTTTGTTTGTTTTTTTTGTATTTTTGTTCAGTACCTTGTTTTCTTTCTTGGTTAAAAACAACAAAAAATCATTTCACACCTAATGTGCTTCCCGGTAGTGCTCCGTCGTGTGCAAATTACGTATAACGAGGGCTTTATATATTTGCACGGACAAGCGGATGATTCGCGAGAAACTGCCTTCGAGCACTTAGCACATCGGCTGTTGAACAGCGCTTCTCCCAATAACTTTCTGCGCCGAATAACGCACCCGGTTACCAGACGAGTGTAGTCGTTGGAGAAGCATGTTTTATTCATGGGAACAGCGTCAAGCCATTGTGCAACTCATTCGGAGAGGGCAGTTTATAAATGAATAATTTGGCTGTCAGAGTTTACAAAACAGGCGTGGGTTGGTATCAGGAAGGAGCTTCTGTCGCCGGCGCCTTTAAAAGCACCTGCCATTTTTTGCCTTCTAAGAAAACTGCGGGGTGAACGTGCCGTACTTTGACTTGGCCTTTGACTTATTTTCTATAAATGGATTGCCAAGATGCGGATTTCTTCTCATGAATGCTATATATAATCGTAAAGGCTACGTGACTAAGGCGCTCAGGAACCGTACCTATAAGTCCAACTGGAACGAAGCTTTTCGCCCCTAAAGGTGGATTCACACGGCGGACCAAATCGCGAATCGCTCTCACGATTCGCTGTGACGTGGCCCTACGTCAGTGATTTCCGCTGCTTCGCTTCAGTCCGCGAGCAGCAATTCGCGACAAGGTCGAGAGTCCTTTTCACAATTCGGATCCTTCACGGACAAGACATTTTTTTATTTATTTATTTCTCTCGCGGAACGCTTTTCAGCTATGCTCCCGGTGCCCAAGCATAGACAACATAACATACATTGCACTAAAACGCTGTAGGAAAGCGAGAAGCGGCTTCTGACGCCTGACGGCAGTCGTTTCTATTTTGGAGTCGAACTAGCCTGTTTTTGCCTTCATTCGCAGTACATGGTTTTCACAGAATTTACAGTGACAGGCTCTTGCACTGCGCGATACCGAATGCGTGAGTTTTGTGACTGCACAGAGCAGTCGCTTGAATGTATTCATCGCTTTCCTCAAGCGTTTTGGCATTTGGCACGTACCGGGAGCATAGGGGCAGTCCGAATGGTCGTCTTCCAAGGGTTGAAAGCAGTATTTTCATGCAGCTCTCATAGAGTAAGCGCGATCGTTTGCACTGCAGAGAACTGCCTGCGTAGTATACCACATCGAGCGAAACAGTCACCACAATACTTTGGCAAAACGGCGCAGCAGCAGTAGCTGTAGGCCGCCGCAACCCGCGCATTCACCCACCGTCCATGCATCGTCCATGGTAGGCTACCCTCGATAACAGCGCGCCAGAACAAGGCTCTCCTCTCGCGCAGTGCCTGGGAGAAAGAGTAAGTCCGCTCTGTCGTCTGCTATTCTCTCCCACCGTGTGAATGCTCGCCGCGGACGGACGGACCTCGGATCAGAGGTAACGTGACCGATCGCTTCGCTATTCGGTCCGTCGTGTGAATCCACCTTTAATGTGGCTTTTAAGGCAAAAGCCTAACTAGTACTGTTACGAGAAAAATCGGCGACATCTGTCTGCATAGCCACGGGTAGTGCTGAAAATGCGCGATGAAGCAGCTCTGTCATGCAAAATCTATGACGTAGTAATGTCGTAACGCAGACCTACTCAAGACCAAGCACCGCTTTTTCAGGCAGTCCTATACATGTCGTCCGTCTATATGTACTCACTCAATACTGACTGGCCTCTTTATGGTGGAAGTTTCCCTATTTTATCAGAGTTGTGATGCAACAGTACGTCGTCCAGCGTTCATGGGGGTGTCATACGATCCTTCGCTGCGTATAGCACGCATCTACTAGTCAGGTTGCAGGCTATCCCGCGACAGGGATTCGAACCGACGATATATGTACATCCCTGCGCAAAAGTGGAGAGACCACGCGAACCTCTACGATGAAAGTTTTTCTTTTTCTTTTCTTTTTTTTTTTTTGAAACAGGTGTGTTTGACAAATTGCTCCTTCAAGACGAAAAGTACATTTAAGGAGATACCCTATTCATATTTTCGAAACATTCGCTCCACCGGCACAAAAAAGCTGCCGTGCAGCTTTCTCAAAGCGCGTGGTCTCTCCACATTTGCGGGGGGTATGCATTCAACCTACATACCGAGGCTTCGCTGACTTCGGCTCCTAGAAGCCACGTGTAGCGTTCCAGTCTACGTGCAATCCGCAAATACACACAATACCAGCAGAAAGGTTCTTAATACTTGTCGAAAACCTCACTCGAAAACATTTCTCCCAAGGAGTTGTCATTCATACACGCCTCTATGTAATTTGTGACCCGCGGCCGCGTTTCGATGGAGGGGAAACGAAAGGCGCCCGTTTACCGTGCGATTTCAGCACAAGTTTAAAAAAAAAAAACAGTTGTCCGAAATTTTCGGAGCCCTCCACTATGGCGTCGTTCATAGCTTGAGTCGGTTTCGGACGCTATACCCAAGGCATCAAGCCAAACCAAACCAAACCAGAACATATAAACTACTGCTGCACAAAAAAAAAAAAAAACGAAAAAAAAACAGTCAGTTATCTTTCATACAGGAGATGGGAATTGAATAACAATCAAAAAAGATGCCAGTGTACAAGCCATTACCACTCTGCTTTTATTCCCTGCGTGTCTGCAAGAATATTTGGGAGTGCGAACTTGGGGACAGTCGGAATCTATCCCAGTCACCTCCAATTCACTAATTTCATTGTCCACGTGTTTAATTCAGAGAACGATCGAGGACCTAAACCGTACAGATATCTTGTACACTTGAACGCTTTTGTATTGAGTACTATTCATCAGCAGCCCGGCGAATGAACAAATGTTTGCGTAGGTAAAAACATTTGGGAAATAATGAGCGCGTTTCTCCCATAAAACGTCACAAATTACCGGGAGAGCATTAGAGGCACGTGAAGCACGGAATTAGCCAGCTTTTACTGCTCCCCTTCGTAGCTTCTTCTTCACCGTGTGTGCGTGTTTGACTTTGAACCCAGGAGACACCGTGTGACAGCTATGACGTCGCTCAGCAGCCGTCGAAACTGAGGTAACCGTGCGCTCGCCTCTGCCTAGACACGTGACACCCATGTCGTCACTCAATCGCAGCTACGCTGGAGCCGTCTAGATAGCATCCGCTGCTGTTGAAAATAAAGACGAAACGCCGCCTTGGCCCAAGCTAGCACGTTCGCGCATGTGCTCGGGCACAAGAGTGGGAGCCTGCTCCGGTTTCTTACCGAATATAAGTTATATGAGTTCCTATAATATGCCTTATAATATGCCTTATATGCCTTATATGCATATGCCTTATATGCCTTATAATATAGCTTGCGTAAAAAAAAAATAAAAAAATATGCGCCATAGGCCAGACGGCGATTGCGTTCTTCTACTTGCACTTATTTCGTAGGCCCAGGACATCTCGGGCAAATAAAGTTGCTTCTCTCTCTCTCTCTCTCTCTCTCTCTCTCTCTCTCTATCTATCTATCTATCTATCTATCTATCTATCTATCTATCTATCTATCTATCTATCTATCTATCTATCTATCTATCTATCTATCTATCTATCTATCTATCTATCTATCTATCTATCTATCTATCTATCTATCTATCTATCTATCTATCTATCTATCTATCTATCTATCTATCTATCTATCTATCTATCTATCTATCTATCTATCTATCTATCTATCTATCTATCTATCTATCTATCTATCTATCTATCTATCTATCTATCTATCTATCTATCTATCTATCTATCTATCTATCTATCTATCTATCTATCTATCTATCTATCTATCTATCTATCTATCTATCTATCTATCTATCTATCTATCTATCTATCTATCTATCTATCTATCTATCTATCTATCTATCTATCTATCTATCTATCTATCTATCTATCTATCTATCTATCTATCTATCTATCTATCTATCTATCTATCTATCTATCTATCTATCTATCTATCTATCTATCTATCTATCTATCTATCTATCTATCTATCTATCTATCTATCTATCTATCTATCTATCTATCTATCTATCTATCTATCTATCTATCTATCTATCTATCTATCTATCTATCTATCTATCTATCTATCTATCTATCTATCTATCTATCTATCTATCTATCTATCTATCTATCTATCTATCTATCTATCTATCTATCTATCTATCTATCTATCTATCTATCTATCTATCTATCTATCTCCTCTCTCTCTCTCTCTCTCTCTCTCTCTCTCTCTCTCTCTCTCTCTCTCTCTCTCTCTCTCTCTCTCTCTGACTCCGCCATATATGTTTGTGCCGAAACCAGGGGCCTTTAATTATCGGTTTAAATACCGTTAAATGCTGATTAAATCCTCTTAGCCGGTTCCAATGGATAGCAACAGCTCTCGACAATTTAATGGCAGCAGTCGTCATGGTTGATCCAGGCGAGACGCCTCGTGAGCTGTCTGCGTCTCAGAAGCGGCGCAGAAGACAGGCCGAATCCGATCATCCAGTGGACGTTGCTCGCCGAGAATCTGCCGCACAGAGACGAAGAGAGGCGGGTTGAGCGAAACGTGCACCCAGTTTCGCTTTAGTTACTTAGCTTTAGTAGGGATAAACATCTTCCTAATTTTTTGATCGCCAGTTTACCATTTCTTTAACAATTTAAGGAAAACGAAAGTATTGCAGTGATGAAGATTAATCAGTGAAGACTAGCAGTACTCGTTCAGCAGAGCAGCAGCATGTCGGGACAGACTGTGGACTGCGATTTTTACGACTTAAAAGTGCGACCGTTGACAATAAATCTTGCTTCACGTAATCAGTACATAGTCGCGAGCAACCGTACAGCCCCGATAACGCGGAGCGACAGTGAGACAATCAGAGCATCCTCTTTCATGCACTCTCGTTCCAGTATTTCTCTCATTGGCGTTTCTTTTTGTATAGCTCCCTGGTATTAGGGAGCTCCATTTCCGGTTAGGCTGTCCATGAATGCGCCAAGTTTCGTGCTTTGTGAAAATCAATCATGAGACCCTGACTTTTTATTCTTTTTTTCTTTCGTCCTGCGTCAAAAGACGGATTAATTGGAGTCGCGTCCATTGTTTGCAAAACTCAGCGTACCGTTATCTTGTTGTGCAAAATGCGCGCCGTCGATAAATTTTTATTTCAACGCTTTGTCGCCACTTGATTCAAACTCAGAATGTCTACGCTGAAACAACGGACTCTGTGATCACTCATTCCAAGCACACGGTGGCATAGCCTAACCTCTAGAATGCCCGCCAAAATTAAAAGGGGGGGGGGGGGGCAAATTACCGCGCTCTATTTGCGAAATTTGCCGATGATGGTGACATTTGCGTTTCAATTATTTCACTTTTATCCATCATAAAGGCTCCATTAGAAACTCGTTCTAACGTGGTGACCTGTCGATACAAGACCTCAGTATGTCTCCAAACTTCCTGTAGGGTTAAACCAAGGACAGCTCAGCGATCTCGTGTAACCGGAAATGGTGACGTAACCTTGGAGGACAAAATGCGAGAATGAGGCGCGAAATGGGAAATAAGCAGGGAGGGGCGGGGGGGGGGGGGGGGGGGGGGGGGTATTTGGGAGCAATAAAAATGAGGAATACGACACGTAAAGCACAGAGCAGACGGTGTTGTGATAAAATTACAATGTATGGGGATACCGGGACAAGCGGAACCTAATAGAGGTCAGTAGGGGCTGAGCTGTCGTTAATGCGATGCATATCTCTGCCTAACGCAGAGTGCATATTATTTACTATCTATGTACTATGTAGAAATTCCTGAAAGAATACTTTTTTTCTGTGGCGCATTGGTCTCCGGCTGGGATGATGACGATGCGACCACCTTCAACTACTCTCGCTTCATGAGACACGCCATTGTTTATATCTCCGGAATCTCGCTCCGCAAGAAGTTTTTCGTTTAATCGACCCGTGATCAAACATCGTAATCGGCAGCAGACCCCTTGCTCCCCCCTCCCCCACACCCCTCAACCCCAACCACTGCGGCTAGGTGGTGAGAGTCACGTTTATACTCCTATAGTCGGAAGCAGCTCAAGAAAAAGGCTGCATATGCCCTTTAGAAGAGCTCGCAGCAGCCAATAGCGTCCATCGATTTTCAGCACGCCGCGGTTAATGCGATGAAGCTGTAGCCCCGCCGGGGTGGTGCAGTGGTAAGACGCCCGACTACTGTGCCGGAATACCCGGGTTCGAACCCGACCTCGGCGGCTGCGTTTCGATGGAGGCGAAACGAAGAGGCGTCGTGTGCTGTGCGATGTCAGCGCACGTTAAAGATCCCCAGGCGGTCGAAATTACTCCGTAGCCCTCCACTACGGCTCCTCTTTCTCTCTTTCCACTTTCACTCCCATCTTCCTCCCTTCCCTTACGGCGCGGTTGCGGTGTCCACAGAAATCAAGTGAGACAGTTACCTCGCCTTTCCCTTCCTATAAATAAATCAGCTGTGGAGAACCCCACTCATCTGTCACGCCGTGCATTGTCTCAATAGCAGGTCCTTTGGAGATTATCCATGTTGTCATCAGAATCGGTCGACGCTATTGGCTGCATGGGGGTCTTTTCAGGGACAAAATCCGATTTAACGCGAAGGGGTTAAAGGCGCCGTTATTCATAAAAATCTGTGTCACCGTTGTGAATGTAAAATTACAAACATGGCTCTGGCAGATGGTATACCTGGCAGCTGACATGGCCGAGCACTGATTCTTCGATAGTTTTTGCGACTTAACGAGACCGCGTGGTATCGAAAAGTTGGGAGTAGCTGCCTACTCTGGTTACTCATTTGAGGTAGTAAGGTGGAAGAATCATCAACCTTTCAGTGCTCTTGGATGTCATGTCAGGCATGCTACACCTTGGCTACCTAGGCACATTTATACGGCTTGGTTAAAGTGGGGCTGCATATTTATTTATATATATATATATATATATATATATATATATATATATATATATATATATATATATATATATATATATATATATATATATATATATATTATAAGAGCACCGGACGCGTTATTCTGAGGTCGTGGGTTCGGTTCCCACCATCGGCACGTTGTTTTTTCTTCTACTTTGTGTTTAATTATCTTTCCCCTAAACAGATTACATTACTAATCTCTGGGATTATCCAAGTAAACATTAAAAAAAAAGAGATAAAGTACCATCCCCAACGCTTTCCTTGGCCTCGCCGACTTGGCTTCTTTCCTTCATGTATTATAACGAGCACCCTCATTTCCCCTAATTGATCTGCTTGTAGCTTATGGGGGTCTCGGTTCTGGCAGTCTTGAAGCCATAGGTAGCGTAAGGAGGGTTCTAGCACAGCTTTCGCCCTCGCTCTTGATCACGTTCTACGTGACGCTGGCGGTAACAAAGGACGTTCCACGTCCGCCGCCTTGGCTGAGGGTGGCGCTGGTGAACACTCTCAAGGTTCGTATACAGACAACATAAATACCCAAGAAAGTAGCAGGGGGGACAGCGGCCGATGTAGCTCAGTTGGAAGAGCTCCGGACGCGTTATTCGGAGGTCGTGGGTTCGGTTCCCACCATCGGCACGTTGTTTTTTCTTCTACTTTGTGTTTAATTATCTTTCCCCTAAACAGATTACATTACTAATCTCTGGGATTATCCAAGTAAACATTAAAAAAAAAGACATAAAGTACCATCCCCAACGCTTTCCTTGGCCTCGCCGACTTGGCTTCTTTCCTTCATGTATTATAACGAGCACCCTCATTTCCCCCTAATTGATCTGCTTGTAGCTTATGGGGGTCTCGGTTCTGGCAGTCTTGAAGCCATAGGTAGCGTAAGGAGGGTTCTAGCACAGCTTTCGCCCTCGCTCTTGATCACGTTCTACGTGACGCTGGCGGTAACAAAGGACGTTCCACGTCCGCCGCCTTGGCTGAGGGTGGCGCTGGTGAACACTCTCAAGGTTCGTATACAGACAACATAAATACCCAAGAAAGTAGCAGGGGGGACAGCGGCCGATGTAGCTCAGTTGGAAGAGCTCCGGACGCGTTATTCGGAGGTCGTGGGTTCGGTTCCCACCATCGGCACGTTGTTTTTTCTTCTACTTTGTGTTTAATTATCTTTCCCCTAAACAGATTACATTACTAATCTCTGGGATTATCCAAGTAAACATTAAAAAAAAAATATAAAGTACCATCCCCAACGCTTTCCTTGGCCTCGCCGACTTGGCTTCTTTCCTTCATGTATTATAACGAGCACCCTTATTTCCCCTTAATTGATCTGCTTGTAGCTTATGGGGGTCTCGGTTCTGGCAGTCTTGAAGCCATAGGTAGCGTAAGGAGGGTTCTAGCACAGCTTTCGCCCTCGCTCTTGATCACGTTCTACGTGACGCTGGCGGTAACAAAGGACGTTCCACGTCCGCCGCCTTGGCTGAGGGTGGCGCTGGTGAACACTCTCAAGGTTCGTATACAGACAACATAAATACCCAAGAAAGTAGCAGGCGGGACAGCGGCCGATGTAGCTCAGTTGGAAGAGCACCGGACGCGTTATTCGGAGGTCGTGGGTTCGGTTCCCACCGTCGGCACGTTGTTTTTTCTTCTACTTTGTGTTTAATTATCTTTCCCCTAAACAGATTACATTACTAATCTCTGGGATTATCCAAGTAAACATTTAAAAAAAAAAGACATAAAGTACCATCCCCAACGCTTTCCTTGGCCTCGCCGACTTGGCTTCTTTCCTTCATATATATATATATATATATATATATATATATATATATATATATATATATATATATATATATATATATATATATATATATTGTAAGGAAGAAGATGATACAGCGCCGACGCTAACGACGATGAAGACGTCGGTCAGCTGGCGCGCGCTCTGAGAGCTCGGACTGTCTTGTTCGGACGATATTGTGCTTTGCTCTACGATCGTCTTGTGTCACCGATCGCCGTCTCCAGTCGTCCGAATAACCCGCAATAAACCCCTCTTCAATATATATATATATATATATATATATATATATATATATATATATATATATATATATATATATACCTTAACCTTAACTTTCACCTTAACTAACATTCATAAACTTGAGCGCATACAGCATAAGGTCGTTAGGTTTGTATTTAATTCATATGGCCGTGCGTCTGTCAGCGAGCTTGTGAAGCGTAGTGGATTACCTTCTGTGACTGAGCGCAATCGTATCTGCCGATTAAAGTTTCTTTTCCAGCTCGTAAAAGGTCATTATAATATTAACACTTCCAATTATATTACTTACTCTTCAGGTTATAATACGAGACAAAGGCATGCACTAACAATAACCCCTGTGAACGCGCGAAATAACTGTTTTAAATATCCTTTCTTTCCGAGGACAATTACGGAATGGAATAAACTTAATAGCGAGACTGTAACTCAAAGTTCTTTACTAATGTTTGAAAAGTGCCTGCAAATTTTATGAATTTGAGTGCGTTTATATGCTTGTATTTCTTTTTGTTTTTCCCACCCGGCTATAATCTGTACCAGATCACAGTACCTATAAATAAATAAATAAAAATATATATGCCGGGTGGTCGCCTAGCTCTCGCATCATATCCTTAAAGGCGCGGAGCTTAGGTGTCCTGCATATTTTTTTCTTTCTTAAGTTGTATTCGACTAGAGCTTTCGCGAACGCGGCAACAGTCAATGCATAGTGATTTTTGTTTTAATTCTTCAGTAAAAATTTTCGTGTAGCTTCTTACACGTGCGCGTCGACCTTTAGAAAACATTCCGCTCTGCTGGCGTCAAAAGAACGCATTAAAAAAAAACAACTAATTCGTTGTGTACATGACTTCTACAAATAAAGCACGGATCTCATAGCGATTTCTCATGTTCATGATAAGTTACACCCAAGTACCGCGAATAGAAGGCAGTGTCATTCTATTCTATATATCTTCTTTCTATGTACCTATATATATTTGCAGTTCGGTTTGTTGTGTTTCTTTCTCACTTGGGTGGAACTGCCCATATGTGAAACTGTAGACAGCGTTCTGCCTTCTGAGCTTGCAGCGAGGCAAATTGCTATGATGCTTTTGGATACATTCGGTTACGTGAGCAACGAGTTTTTCAGTTTTAGCTTTTTGTGCACGCTGTTACGTATTAGGCTCACTCTGTTTATCGTGCACCAAACGAAGCCAGTATTAATGGCATACCTTCTTCCACTGAAATTCCTGCCGTTAACGTACTTTTTCCAAGCGCCGTTGCCTTGAAGTTATTCGCCCTTTTATGTAACCCATATTTCGTGCTCGAGCATTTGTTTTATATAACGCACGGAGCGAATGACCCGATGTTAGTCAGGGGAATTTGAGCTCTTCTCCGACGTTTTGGCGTTCGCACTGCACAGTCGGAGGCCGTGTCTTGTGACGCCAGTTTGAAATCCCGAGTCTCTGCTACAGCTGAGACTTTTTTTTAATCTCGGTTCTTCCTTTTTTTTTTCTTTTATGTTATTTTTTTTTTTTTAATTTGGACGCTGTCACCCTTGTCGGTGGCCTCTTACTGTTCACGGAAAATATGTGCAAGCAAACGTAGCGATCATTTTTTATATATATATATATATTGCTCTCTTTGTGTTTGCGCTTTCTGTTTTTCAGTGGCCAATTCAGAGTACCGTATTGATCATTTTTAAGTAAGCGTATGTCGTCTCCCGCTTTCCACTTGACTCCGTCTTAGCTTAGCGAAGACGTAAGTCAGACCATCCGTGTACCGTGGCAGAGTAGGGTCACTAGGGTGGCCCCGCTAAATGCCCACGCTAGTGCTCCTACGGGCTACTAAGGCATGCACATGTAGATACTGAAGTGGTGCGTGCTGGTGGCATTGTGTTAGACCGTTGGTGTTTCTACGAATCATATTGATTGACGGGCGTCTAATATAAGAGGAACATTAGGCATGTTAAGACAGATCTATTGAGTAGAATTCAGCCTGGATATTTTTGTATATACATATTTAAAAAAATCCATATAGATAAGGATATATAATGTGATAGCTGCGGTAGATATGCTGCCGAGAGCTAACAGCTCGCATGAACACTATGGATCGACTACATATTAAGTTGTTGCTGTTTTTTGTGGCGTACTACACCGACGCCGTGCACACCGTGCCCACTATGCAAATCAATAGCTGTTAATAGATAGGACACTTTACGGGATGTGACACATGCATCTGCGCAAAACTTCGTAGACGCGGAAATTGGGCTCTTCGGTCTCACACCGAAGCTCCAAACTTGAACTTGCTCATACTGAGAAAATCGAGCCATTCGAGTTCCTCTTCCCTGATTGTTGCAACCCAATTGAGACCAGAAGTCATCGAATGCCCATCTGGTGGGTATTACTGGTGTAATAACCGGTAATTACGCCGAAAGGCGCATACTTTTTGCGCGCCATATATAAGTACACACGACGTATGTTTGATGATGTTACATGATAGTGTATAGTATGTACAGTGCATGCATGTATATTTGCGTGCACTATTGATCTGCACCTGTATTTATTCGCATATAGCCATCTCGTGTACTAATACAGCTCCGGTCGGCGTTTCTCAGTAAACTTCTGCAGCTTCGTAACTTCGTGAGTGGCTTATTATTGCCGGCAGCGTGGTCTATGCATGTGATAATGCGACAGCCGCATTTTGACGCCTGCGGATTAGGCGGCCCGACTCCGGTCCAGAACGTTGGAGTTTGGGCCGACGTTCAAGGGATATGCGCGCTACTTAGTATACTCCGATGCTGAGTCCTCAGCGTCGTCAGCGTGCTGCTTGAAGTTTGAAATCGCAATTTGACCTAGTGGAATGTTAGTCTGGAGGAACTGGCGACATCGCGCGATTTTCAGTTTGCAGTCCGTCTTGATAAGCAGTGCCCGAACTACGAGACGCCCGAGAGATATTCCCGCGACTGTCGCTACTGAGAAAGCTGTCCTAAGACCATTGCAACTCGAGCTGACCTCTGTAGCGCACTCCTGAGTCGCTGAGCTATTGTTTTCGCCTCCAATTCTCTTTCCTTCTTGATACCAGGATAGGGTCGTGTCCAAATGTCTGTTCTGAAAACGTAGATTATAGGGCGTAAGTTGTGGTTATACTTGCGGCTGATGCGATCTTAAAGGCCCACTGTCCACCCTCCGGTCGAAAATATTTTCTTCCCCGGTGACTGTGAGACTTCGCCCCTAGAGGAGGAGGAGGTAAACTTTATTAAAGAAGAGGTCGTAGGCGCGGGGTGGGTTGGCGTTCCCGTCCCCGCGGTGGGCTCCTCTTCTAGGCCGGACGCCAGGTGGCCGACCGACGATGTCGTTCGGCGACCTCTTCGGCTCGCTCCGTGACTCGGAGTTGAACCTCCGGGTCGGAGCTGAGCAGCGCGGCCCCCCACTGAGATTGGGTAGAGAGCTGCAGACTCTGTGATGGCTTGTCTTGATTACATGAGTATAGGATGTGTGGTGTGTCTGCCTTTTGATGTCCACAGAGAGAACAGACAGGGCTGAACTGCTCTGGGAACCATATGGAGTACATGTACGGATTAAAGAAAGTGTCTGTTTGAAGCTGGCGCCAGGTGACTTGTTGTGTTTTACTTAGTGATCGATGTGGTTCTGGGAAGATTTGTCTTTCTTTCTTGAAGTGGGTAGTAATTTCTTTGTAGGTTGTCATCCGCTCCCTAGCCGACCTGAGCTCAGGGCAGCGCACCTCCCGGTTAACTACGAATCCTCGGGCAAATTGGTGCGCTGCCTCATTCCCAGGATGGTCCGAATGGGCAGGGACCCAGATCAATGTGATAAGGCGGGTATGGGAGATTTTTTGTAAGATTTTGATGGCTGCGGAGTGGGCCCTTCCTTTTGCAAAATTTCGAATTGCAGTTTTAGAGTCGCTAAGGATGTATTTGGCAGTGGTGGAGGTAATGGCTAAAGCTATGGCAGCCTCTTCGGCCTCCTCCGGAAATTTTGTTTTATTGATTGTCGCCGATGCGAGGGGAGAACCTCGATGATCGACAACTGCCAGGGAAAAGGCATCTCTGTCCGCATGTTCTGCCACGTCCACGTGCGCCGTGTCTTTCTGTACTGAAAATCTTTCGTGTAATTTTTGTGCTCTAGCCCTTCTTCTGTCCGTACCATATTCTGGATGCATGTTTTTAGGCAGAGGACGGACTATTAATTGCTCGTGCACGTGTCTTGGAATCGGCAAAGTGTGGGCCCGGGTCCCTTCATATTGTATTCCTGCTTGTTTTAGGATGAAACGTCCCGTTTCAGTGCTTGACAGTCGTTCGTACTGTGCGGTGAGGTGTGCTTCCACCATTTCCGCTAAGGTGTTATGAATTCCTAACTTTAGTAGTGTTTCATTTGGGGTATGACGAGGGAGGTTTAGCGCAATTTTATAGGACTGCCTAATTAGTGAATCCAGGTCGTCTCTTTCTCTAACTGTGAGGGTGACGTATGGTGTAGAGTAGATAACTCTGCTAAGAACGAAGGCTTCTACTAGTTTCCTGGTCTCAGCTTCTTTAACTCCTCCACGCCTATTTGCGATTCGTCTGAGGAGGAGGGAAATTTGGTTCACGGTGTTTTTCAGTTTCTTAATTAGTGTGTCGTTTTTTTGGTTTGACTGTATGAGCATTCCCAAGATTCTTAGTGTTTCCACTTCTTGGATGGCTGCACCTTCCGCGTAGATTTTTATCGCAGGCGCTTTATTCTTTCTTTGACGCTTTGGGTGTAGAATGAGTAACTCAGATTTCTGGGGGGAACACGCGAGTCCCGCGGCTTGCGCCTCCTCTACGACTACGTCTACCGCTTGTTGTAGCGTATCTTGTATCGTGCCAATACTCCCCTTGGTGGTCCAAAGGGTGATATCGTCCGCGTACAAAGAGTGTTCTAGGTCTGGGATTCTTGCGAGTTCGTGTGCCATTTTGATTAGGGTTATGTTGAATAAAAAGGGGGAGAGGACCGAACGCAAGGCCGCAAAATGTTTTTGAAAAGAGTAACTAATAACGCAGTTGCAGCCACCGCAATCGCCCGATTCTGTCATGCCTCTCTCCTTCCGTTCCCTCGCAAAGGTTTTTCACTCTCCTGCCCGAGGTCGTCTAGCCTCCGCAATACAAATTCCCCTTCCTGCTCCGCGTTTGGCGGGAGGTGGGGCGTGGCTCTCCGCGAGCGCGAAAAAAAAAAAACGGTCGAGGGAGCTCGCGCCGCTGGATTGTCTGGTCGTGGCGAGGGAAAAGCGCGCTGCGAGCGGTAGACACCCATCCCTCTCCCGTCAGTCAGCGAGACGGACCAATGGACATCGTTCCCGGTACGTACGTCATTGCTGTGGCCCGTCGGGCCAGCGCAGGAAACGGGGAAGCTGGCTTCCCAGAGGAGAACATGAGAGAGCTTTGAATTGTACTTTCGATGCTTTGCGGCGCGCGTGTCACTGTAGCATTTTGCACAGACTTACCTGATCGAAACACTGGGCTCCTTTGCTTAAAAGGGCCTTTCTTGGACAGTGGCCATTTAAGCGATAGCTAGGACTATTTTTATGCACTGGTACAGCGTTCGCTTATTTCCATCCATATGGCACAATACTTAAGGACAGTGACGAGCTAAACAGAACAACTGCAATAACTGGGAAACTACTTCTATACATAAGGTGAAGCTTGAACGTCCGCTATGAAGTTATTCTCCATTTAAACTAATTAACAACTAGTTCCCCACCCTGATCAACACCTAGAAAACAAACAAAAAAACTACACTCCAATTTGGCTTTTTATTTGTTTGAATGATTGTTGCCGTTTTTTGTGCATATACTCTGATACAACGGAAGAACACAGGGGCGAACGCCCCTCAAAAGAGGCCCTTCAGGTAATGGCGCCGACCAATTTCATAGTGACGTCGTAGTTAACCCCTTTGCACCTACCAGCTATCTATGACGCCACACTAGCTGGTGCGAGGGGCTTATGCCCATGGACGTCACCATCCGTCGATGTGACCGCCTAGAGGTGCATTTGCCACAGCTTTCTCCAATTGAATCCGACGACATAAATTTGGGTTTTATAGGCAATTAAACAAGCTTTTTAATTACCTACAGTGTGTCTTTTTAAGCGCGTGAAATTAACGGCTTTTTTAATATTCGTAAATTTACCACCAAGAATATTTGTTTTTCCGCTGAAAAGTTGCCCCGCCGGGGTGGTGCAGTGGTAAGACGCCTGACTACTGTGCCGGAGTTCCCGGGTTCGAACCTGACCGCGGCGGCTGCGTTTCGATGGAGGCGAAACGAAGTGGCGTCCGTGTGCTGTGCGATGTCAGCGCACGTTAATGATCCCCAGGTGGTCGAAATTACTCCGTAGCCCTCCACTACGGCTCCTCTTTCTCTCTTTCCACTTTCATTCCCACCTTCCTCCTTTCCCTTACGGCGCGGTTCGGGTGCCCACAGAGCAAGTGTGACAGTTACTGCGCCCTTCCCTTCCTGTGAACCAATTATTATTATTATTACCCTGGAAAGTATCTAACGAATATCTTTATACCTCAAAAGAGGAAAGTGAAAGCAGTTAGATGCATGGTGACGCTAAATGGGCCCTCCAGCAACTAGAAACAAAGTGCAAAACGAATAATATCGTGGGAATGATTTTAATGGGCACTTTCTTTTACGCGGATGGCGCAAACTCGCAATTCCCTTGTCTTTGCATCGTTTCTGGCGGCGCAGGCATCCCGTGCGTGGCGGACGCGTATCAGCTGACGCTGGAGGCGGCCGACGAGCTGGGCGAGGCTCAGAGAGAACCCCTGGAGCGGCTTCGCGTGCGCTTCGAGCAAGCTCTTCGAGACATCGAGGAGCGGTGGCGGCAGCGGGTGGCCGACCTCGAGGCCCAGCTGAGCGGCCAGCCCGAGGTGGACAAGGACTCCATCGACTGCGCCCAGTCCACCATCGCCAAGCTGCAGGACGAACTGAGCATGCGCAACGTGCTCGCCGAGCGCCTCCGGGCCGACGTCACCGCGCTACAGAACCAGCTCGCGCAGCAGAGGGAGCAGCTAGCCGCGGAGCTGAGCCTCAGGGAGCAGGAGCTGGCACAACTGAGCGAGCAGAGGAGGGCCTCGGACGCCAAGGTCCATAGTCTGCAGGCGAGTGGGTCCGTCGCGTCACAGTCCGCTCGAACACTGGAGAATGGGAAGCTGGACAAGTTCGTTTCAATTCGCAATAGCTCGACTTCTACAGCCCGACAGACGCAGAGGTGACACAGCACTGCACTGTTTCACGAGTGCAACTTTGCCCTGCTTCATGCTTGTGCATCTGGCGCTGTAAAAGTATGGCTTTTGTGAATTCACCTCAACGTCCTGTGATCATGATCCACTATACTCTGGCTGTTACCAGGCATCACCGCTTGAACTAGAGGCCGTAAAATATTTCTAGATGTCTGAATAATAGCAGGTTTGCAGTTGTCGAAAACGAGGGATTTCGCTCATCGCTCTGCTCTTCCCTATCCGAGTTGGTCGTTCCCCCGTCCGGGCGGCAGGCCTTCTAAATCGCAGTTTCTCTTTATTCTCCGCTTTTAGAGGAAGTCGTAAATTTTATCACGTGCCTACTTCGTGTCTCCGTCTGGCCAGGTATTTTTCAGGGAGCGCTGTTCATGGCCTCCGCAATGGAGGAGCTGGAGGAGCAATAGCGCGTCGCCGGAGCCGATTGCGGCGGCGACGCGCTGTTATACTTAACATTTAGAGACACTCAACTGAGATAGCTACTGTGGTGTCTGCTATTCGCACGCTACTCTTCGGCAGACTACAATGCTTAGCGGGCGCGTCAGCTATATGTAATCGGGGTGCCGCGTGTTCCCGGTAGCAGTCACGCTTGTCGCAGTTGCCCACTCATTATTGCGGTGCTACTGCGGACGTCCTTGTGTGGACACGTGCTTACAGTCAGCGCCAAAGGGGGCGTCGAGGTATGCGTGAAATACGGTTGTCATTATATTTGGGGACGAGTTTCTGCTAAAACATTATGCAGGAGGATAGGAAAAACAAAATATGAAGAAAGTGCACAAGAACGAAAACGTATGCTTTTTTTCTTTTTTTTTTGTGCCAGAATCATTCGATCAACGAAAAAATTACGCCCGATTTTCATAGCTCATCATATGCAAAGTTAAGTCTATATGATGGCCCGTCTTCATCCATAGCGACGCAAGTAGAGGCGCAGCGCAGGTCCTCAGCTCTCCTCGCACCATCTGCAGTGATTCATACTGCAATAGCAGGGGGCGGCAGAAAATTAGGTGGGCGGATGAGGTTAAGAAGTTCGCAGGGGTCAAGTGGATGCAGCTAGCACAGAACCGGGTTAATACGGAGAAATATGGGAGAGGCCTTCGCCCTGCAGTGGGTATTGTCAGGTTGATGATGATGATGATACTGCAAATTTTGTATCCCTCTCTGGAATGCATTGAAGAAAGAATGAGTAAACGGTGAAGAGGGAGAGAGAGAGTAGTGGGGAGAATATGCAGGGCATGAGCGAAGCAGGTGCCCTTGAGTTTCGTCATCAGCAAGTCTGGAGAAGTGGAAGGTCTCCAGGGCAACGAAAGGTAAGTTGGAGAGCAGGGAATTGCGCTTAAAGACTAGCCCCGTGAAAGCGCAACAGTGACCGCACCCGATACCCGATACGGCGAGCGACGCTGAGCCAAAATTATTTTTGTTGCTTTGGAAATATTCTAGGGAGGGGATACTGGACGCAGGCTATGTCTGTCATCTTGTGGCGTCGCTCAGCATCCAGGGGGAAGGCGCCTGAGAGAGCATCGGGCGTGCGCATATGCTGTCCGTGAATGCTGACTGACGCGAGGGGATAGAGGCCGAAGATGAGGGCGCGCAAGCGACACGTGACTCCGCATTCCGGAGTATAACGCACGGAAGGAGGTTATAACCTCCTTGAACACACGTTTGTAGAACACCGCCCGATGACGGCCGCCATGGCCGCAATTGTGAAACGCGCACTCTTACTGGTGGCTGCAGCTGTGCTATCGCGCGCCAGGCGACGGCATGCCTTAAATTTAGGGTAGAAGCTGCATCATTTTTAATCGCCGATATATTCGGCATTATTAAAGCTAGCTATTTTTAAGTTTTGCGTTGCGGAGGCGACTGGTGGAATACTGACTATTCGGGCGCGTTTCCTGGATTTTTATGGTCCCTTTAAACGCAACAGGCATCCGACATCCCTATCTAGAGTTAATATGTACAATAAATGATATCAATATTTATGCCACTGTATCTCTGCCTGAAATTCCTATTGCCGCCAAAAAAAAAAAAAAGAAAACAAGAAGACGCCCAGTGAATAATTTCGCTGTTTTTTTTTTTTTTTTAGTTCTTGTTGCTACTTTTACCAGCAGTTGTCTGAATTTGTATCATTTGTCCTACACATCTGCTGCCATCATGCCTCATAATGCGAAGGGTGCCCTGATGCCTGTCTGGGGAATTTGGCTTCACTTTGATCCGCGGTTGAAGTCATTAAAAACGTGATTAAACCAGGTCGTGACCACGAACACCGCTTGCACAGCTTGACCCCCTTAGGCACCAACGCTTACCCTTGTACTTTATAATGTCCTTATCACAACTTACCGCTGCTCTAGGCTTTTTCGGTGCTGCCACGCGATTCGTGTAGTCGTTCAACCACCACTACCCTTCTTGTATGAACCGCAGGCAAAGCTGGATGAAGCCGAGCGGAAGGCAGAGGGAGAGTTGTCCGGCAAGCGGGACGCGTGGAACGACGAGCGCGAGGCTCTGCTCGCGGAAGTAGAGCTGAAGACGCAGCAGCTCGAAGAGCTGAGGAACTCAGTGGTCGACGTTACCGTGTCTGCCGAGGCCGCTGGTCGCCTGCAGACGGACGCCGACGCGTCCCCGGCGGCGGGTGTCGAGGGCGGTGAATCATCGCGAAGCCTGCAGGCCGTCTACGAGTCCAAGCTCGCCGAAGTGCGCAACCAGGTGGAGCAAGACCTCGTGAGAAAGGTGAGCTGCCTTCCACAGCGACTTTTGTGCGGCTTAGTGAGCGAGAGTTAGTGCAGTGTACACATTATGAGAGAGGGCTGGAGACACAAGGCATGAAAAGAACTGCAATATACTTCAATTTAAAGGCCTTGAAGCAGCGCAGAGAGCTTGGAAAAGGAAATGGAGTGGCGATGAGAGACATGGTCGCGTATTTCGAGTTTGCGTCGTTATCTCCCCAACTTCGAGTCATCTGATTGGTGGAAGCACCGGAACCGGAAGTGATAGTGGCATCCAGTTCTGGTATGTCCACCAATCAGATAACTCGGGATCGGGAAGATAGCGACACTTTCTATAACGACGCAAACTCGGAATACGGGCCATGCAGGGCAGTGCTGAGCAGAAAGTGAGCTTGGATTTAGCGGGACTCAAAAGAAAAACACGTTCTTTGACATGGCATGCAGTGCAAAGAATAGATGAGAGGTGGCCTGTTAGAGCAGCATAGTGGAGGAGGAAGACGTAGCGGGTGGTGACAAAGTGTCCGCTGAAGGGATTAGATTCACAAATTTTCTAGTACGGGCCAGAGTCAAATCCGCGACTTTTCGTCCATAACGCAGAGTCCGAATTTCCTGAAAACGGACTCTGCCTTCCTGCGAAATTTCCTGAAAATACGGTGTCGGCATTGTTGGCGTTGGCGTTTTGGGCGAAAAATCACGGGCATGGCTGTTAGATAGTAGCTGGCAGATGATGTGGCCGCGTTTGCAGGGTCATTTTGCTTCTGTTTAGTTTTCGCTGAAATTCATGTTACTGCTATGGTAAATGGGCGGTGATTTCTCTCTCTCTCTATCTCTCTCTCTCTTTCTTTCTCTTCCTCTCTTTCTCTTTCTCCTACCAGGTGCGCACCGACGTCGAACGGGAGCTGCGCATGAGCCTCGAGCAGAACCTGAAGCTGCAGCCGAGCCGGCGAGACAGCGACCCCCAGGCCCAGCTAAGGCCGCAGGACCTGACGGCGCAGCTGACGGAGGACATCTGCCTGCTGCTGAGGCAGTGTCTCCGCTGCGGCGGAGCAGCCAGTGGCGACGGAGACACGGCGCCCGATGCTCAAATCCAGGGTGACCCTGCAGGTGGCGAGAGGGCAGCGAGGTCAGCACAGCCGACGTGCAACATGCGAACCCCTAAAAATTATATTTTCAGCTCCATGGTTTCTATCCTCGGCATTTTTTTTGGCACATTCGCACAGTGACGCTACTGGAGTGTCGCGTGACGAGAAAGACAATAGGCGACGATAATCCTCACAAAACTTAGAAAATTTTAGCGTAATATCGATAACTGATAAAGAGACAACACACGAAGTTGTCCTCACTCTGTAGTTTTTTTTTTTTTTTTTGTCTACGGCTATTTTCTCTTTTTCATATTTCAGCTCATGTTTTACAATTTTAACATGTACATACAAGCTGGCTCCAGTTCAATCAATACTTCCGTAAACCACGCTTCTTACTCCTTGCTAATCAACCCGTTAATAGGGAAGGCAGCGAACCTGGCACGAGTCCGCACGGCGTCACGTCAGGCGCGTCACTCCAGGAGCAGCTGGCCAGCCTCATCGGTAGAGCCATCAGCGTCGTCGAGAGTCACCTGGAAACGCTGCACCTGCAGGAGCACCAGCGCCTGCGCAAGAACTGCGAGGAGCAGCTCCAACGCATCAGTGAGTCCATGCACTGTCAAAATCCTACCAAACAATACGCAGCCATTCGTGCAAGGCCAATAGTGAGGTATCACTGAAGAACTCGATTAATTTATGCGACTGGAGCGGAGACTTGATTATAGCTTTGTCATTCTTTGTTAGAAGTATACAGTATTCCGTTGCTTCTAGGCTGGACAGCAGGGCTTGTTTTACACCGTGTGCGTGCGTACCAAATCTCTCGAATGTGTGCTAACGCCCCCATGGCCTCATAAGCTTTATTTAGTCTCCTAGGCGTGCTGTGGCAACAAGCCTGGGCAATATTATCCTTGGCGGAGGATAATAAGGCGGTAGTCCTCGTTATCTTATATTTACACAGAATAATTATCTTTATAGTTTTATCTGTGAAAAAGATTGCAGCCGATTTGCACAATTAATCAACTGCTAAGTAGGTGCGCCAGCGCCGCTTACTCCTGGTATACTTTTACATGCATTTTTACACTTTGTCGAAGAACAAGGAATTGCGCTTGAAGGCGAGCCCATGGAGGTGAGCACAGGCGCTTCACGATGCGGCAAACAGCGCGGAGCCTAGATCGAGGGAACACCGTGCGTGCACATCTGCTGGCCTGTCCGTGAAGGCTGAAGGTTGGCTGACGCTAAGGGAAAGAGGGCGAAGTTGGTAGCGCGCGAGCGACACAACTCGTGTTTGTACCTACAACACTGCCCAGTGACAGCCGCAACTGTGATGCGCGCTGCAGCGCTATGACGCGTGCATCGCCACCTCCCCTTTCGCGGTTCAGGTTCACGGAGGAACAGAGAGAGCGCGGTTTCTGACAGACATCGGCGAAATCCGTCATTGCAACTAGTAGTGCTATGCATTAAGGTTCCTAAACTCGGCAACGGCTTCCTTAAACATTGGGTGTTACGTTTCGTATGCTGTCGCTCCAGCGCGGCCATTCTAGCACGAACTTCGTCCAAGACAGCAGTTCCGAACGTTTAAGTTCCGCCCCCTGTGCATTGTGACCAGTTTCTTGCACGGCGGCTAACAAAAATTGTTCTTCTGTCGTGCGCGCGGTGTTTTGCTGTTTTGCCCCGAGTACCGGCAGAACGAACGGTCGGCGTTTTGTGTGTTTGCGTATTTGCCAAGCGTTGACAGTCGAAAAACATCCCCAGAACGAGGGCAGTAAACGGCGGTGAGGACCGGAAGACCGTCGCCTGTATGGCGGCAGGAGCGAAAGAAATGCTGTCTCCCGCGGAGCGCTCCGCTTTTGTCATCCGAACTGGCCGCAGTCCGCGTGTGAGAACGGCGGCGTATGCCTGCAACGTTCTCCGGTTTTCCAGCAACCCTTCCGATCGTAAAGAAATTGAGAACTTCACAAAAACTTCGCAATTCAGTGTAATCTGGCAATGTTAGTTGTGCTCGGGCTTCGTCGTGGAATGCCAGACGGGAAGAGTAAGGAGCCTACCTGACTTCTTAAAGGCCCACTGTCCACCCTCCGGTCGAAAATATTTTCTTCCCCGGTGAGACTTCGCCCCTAGAACGCAAGGCCGCAAAATGTTTTCGAAAAGAGTAACTAATAACGCAGTTACAGCCACCGCAATCACCCGATTCTGTCATGCCTCTCTCCTTCCGTTCCCTCGCAAAGGTTTTTCACTCTCCTGCCCGAGGTCGTCTAGCCTCCGTAATACAAATTCCCCTTCCTCCGCGTTTGGCGGGAGGTGGGGCGTGGCTCTCCACGAGCGCGAAAAAAAAAAACGGCCGAGGGAGCGCGCGCCGCTGGATTCAGTCTGGCCGTGGCGAGGGAAAAGCGCGCAGCGAGCGGTAGACACCCATCCTTCTCCCGTCAGTCAGCGAGACGGACCAATGGACGTCGTTCGCGGTACGTACGTCAATACTGGGGCCCGTCGGGCCAGCGCAGGAAGCGGGGAAGCTGGCTTCCCAAAGGAGAGCATGAGATAGCTTTGAATTGTATTTTCGATGCTTTGCGGCGCGCGTGTCACCGTAGCATTTTGCACAGACTATCTCCGGTACCTGATCGAAACACTGGGCTCCTTTGCTTAAAAGGGCCACTGGTAGCACTTCGGCACGGCAGCTGCTGCGACATCCACGCGCGCCGGCTTTAAAGCTGTACTCTTCGCACTGCGACTCCCAAGACCAAGTTTGGCGCAACTTTTACCTTCAGCTGCCGGAGTGGATATGTGGCTGTGTGACGTCACGTCACGTGATCTGCTGTGAACAGGCGCCGCAGCTATGGCCCCTGGAAAAATCGCAGCAGCGCTCACTGGTGTGTCCACGTGCTGCTTCGCAAGCGCTTGATACTTTAGTCTCGTCATGGATGAGAAGCACGCCTGTCCGAGTGCATCAGTTCTTTGGCGCAGGCGCCAGGCTGAGTCTGATAATCCTGCCGACATATCTCGCTGGGAAGAAGCGAATATTTAATAATCCAAACCACAGTGTAGCCATGCGCAACAGAACTTCCGCTCGTATAACCAGAATAAACCTCCACATTTTTTTTTATTTTTTTTTTTTCGGTTTCCTTTGCCACCCGGCCGGCCGAAGAGGGTATCATGTCAGTCCTCCCTCTCGCTGAGCAAATTCTCTTCGGAGCTGCAGCCACTTGTAAGGGTTGTGAAGGGATTGAGAGACAAAGCTAGAAGCCGGATAGCGAGGCCCGAGGTCAATAAACGTCTGGCAGCACTCATGTTAGCTGTACCATCTCTCATATGAGTCTCACACAGGGCGCATAGCGAGCGCGACAAGGAGGAGCCACTGCTCCCGGTTTCTTGGTTTGTCTCACAAAATGAACCATTATACGGAGCTTATCCTAAGCCGTCGTGAATGAAATTCGCCCAAAATCGCCGACTGTAGAAAGCAGGAAAAAAAAAAAATACGAAGATGCACCGCGACAGAAGAAAGAGGGGAAGGAGGTACAGGGAAAAAATGGAGTGGTGCTGTCACTGACATAAAAAAGATAGATATAAAACAAAAAAAAGAAAATAATAAACCAGCTTAGTGGCTTTGCCCCTTATCACTCTCGCAGATCGCTATCAGTGATACTTAGGGCTCACAAGGGGTGTTATCATATATACGAAAGCGCCGGCGAGGCGTTTGTTTTGTTGCCCTCAGACCTTGCGATCTCACTTCTAGCTTTGCTTCGTAATCTCTTCGGCACCCTTGCGAGCGGCTGCAACACCACGGTTGGGCAAGATTGAGCCCAACCCAGATTCCATCTGCGGGTGCCTGGAGAAAGAAAATAGTAAACCAAAAAACCAGCGCGCGTGGATCTCGCATCAGATGTCGTCCCGTAACAGAACACCCGACCTGTACGCTCCGGAGTCTCAACGTTTGCATAAACAAGCCCAAGATTTCGTCGCCGAGCAAGACTGAGTGGCCGTGCTGGAGCGAGCTTGGGGAGCGCCAGCGCGAAGCAGCCGCCGCGGCTTATGTAGCCTGTTCAATGCTATTGTCCAAGCCGAGCATCGGAATTGCGTATGCTATCGTTCTGATTTGCTAAGCTGTTTCGTGACGCCATTAATTTGAATGACGTCAGTAGCCGTTGCCATAGCAGCCTACAGCAACCACCGGGACCCTAGCAATTAACCTCCCCCCTTTTTGAATCTCGCAGACTGGAAAAAAAAAAAAAAAAAAAAAAAAAAAATTATCGCGAGCATGCATATATATGGCAGGTGACAAGGCTCGGCACTGATTTTGGATGAACGGCCGGACGGGCGGAAACAAACAACTTTATTATAAACAAAATAAATTTTTCAGGTGGGTCCTTTACTGGTCCAGGAGTCTACAGGCTTGAGCTTTACATAAGTCTGATTCACCAGCCATTTCTGGCCGGCGCGCTGAACGGTCCAGAAAGCAGCCGGTGTATCTGGTTTCGCTGTCCCCAAGGGGGACTGGGAAACCAGATACCCGAGTGAAATTGAAGCCGCGGATGACGCGAGCGCTTAGTGTCGCCGGATTGCTGCACTCCCGATATTGGAGATGGGATACGCTCCGACAAGTTTCTGAACAGCCTCCGAAACGTTGCTGCAACCTTCGTCTGCTAGACGTAAGGGCTGCTTACGAGGCAACCGGGTTTCGTAACTGCAGCTCTAAAGCCCTGCCGCCGTTGGGAGAGTTGCGCCACACTTTGCCCTGCTGAATTCTCACGGGCTACTCGCACGATTATTTTCAGCGACTGAATCTAGCTCTTTCCAGATTAACAAGAGTGGGAGGCAAAAAACGGCGCAGTAACTGTCTCGGTCACGACGGTGACCTGAACCGTGCCACGAAGAAAAGTACAATGGTGAGAAAATTGTTGCCGTGGTAGGAGTAATTTCGTCCACCTGATGCTGTTTAAAGCGCGCAGCATACCGGCGTTTGACATTTCTTCGCCATCAAAATGCGGCCGCGATTCGATCACGCGACTGCGTCCACCGCATCGTCATGTTGCTGCCTGAACTGCGCTTTCCACGGGGCGACAAGCGCTGGTCAACCAGGATACCGTGGACCTTTAGCACGCGTTTGGCTTCCCTGTTTGAACATAGTGAAGGGCTTTATTCACTCTAGCGCTGTAAAGCATTTGCAGCGATTCCTGACTGGCGATCTGCTGCTTTTCTGCCGCCCCGAGCGTTTCATTCTTCGTTTTTGTTTTTTTTTTTCGGAGACGTCACCGCTGTATTAAGTCGTGACCAAAAACTACCGATTTCTGCTGCTCAGCAGCAGGGTTTCTATTCGGAGCGGCATGTGACATGAAGGGCAGAGAGAGAGAGAGTGTGTGTGTGTGTGTGTGTGTGTGTGTGTGTGTGTGTGTGTGTGTGTGTGTGTGTGTGTGTGTGTGTGTGTGTGTGTGTGTGTGTGTGTGTGTGTGTGTGTGTGTGTGTGTGTGTGTGTGTGTGTGTGTGTGTGTGTGTGTGTGTGTGTGTGTGTGTGTGTGTGTGTGTGAGAGAGAGAGAGAGAGAGAGAGAGAGAGAGAGAGAGAGAGAGAGAGAGAGAGAGAGAGAGAGAGAGAGAGAGAGAGAGAGAGAGAGAGAGAGAGAGGGGCGGCGAGGAGACTGACGTGCTGACGAACAAGCGTGAATGATCTTAAACCTGATATGCCATCCAGGCTCGCGCACCTCCTAAATTGCCCCTGTAGTTTTTTTTGTTTTTTTTTAAAGAAAAGTTTGCCAGAAGTCATAAGTTGAGAAAGGGGAAATGGAATGCAGGAGATAGAAAGTTAAAAGAAGAAGTGAAGTCCAGTTTCACTGAGGCAGTCGCAGAGGTTGGCGGTGTAGTGGTTGTCCAGTTAAGAGTGCATTTAGAAACTTGGCCTCACCTGCAGTACTCGATAACAACGTACAAGGAGAGTATAAACATCTGATTAGGTAGAAACCATGTCGAGGTTCAGTAGACTAGAAACGCAGTCTAATTGGTAAAAGCCGCACTGTTAGACGTGCTTTCTGACATTTTCTGTGCCGTAGTTACACCATTGCTGGCCAACGTCAAGAGCGGCACCGAATCATGTTAACTAAGTTCACATTTATATATTAATAGCTGTCGTGGCCACCGGTTTCAACTGGGAACCTGTAGCTGGCCATGTTAATACTATAGCCATATCAGTTTTTAGAATTCCGAATACGCCGTTACCGTTATTCGGCGATGTTGCCCGCGCGTCATTCGAAAATCGTGCGACTGCTGGTGTAGGCGGATGCTGAGCACCCATCTGCACACTTCACTTCACAGACCACCTCCAATACCGTCTTTTCCGCCAGTAGTCAGCCGCGCCTACCTATTTTGGGCGCTGGACGCCAAATGCCATCGTGTGCACGCTTCGTGGCGGGCGCGGGCCATGCTGACTTATTCACCCCTCTGTCTTGCTACGATGCTGTTTTCGACGCTGAGCAACAATGTACCCTACAGATTTTGCTGCAGTCGCTCTAACCCCTGCTCACTCCTCAGCCCTGTCGGCGCAAGGTACAATATCACCTAAACAACGCGAAAACCTCAAGACAAAGAATTGGAAGCAACGAGACAAAAATTGTAAAAACTGAAATATGGGATTGAGAGGCAAGTCACATGATCACGGTAGCTGTCTTCTTCTTGTCTTTTGTTTCTTCCCGTTTGCTAGAATCAGTGCGTCTCAACTTGCTGTCCTACCGGTCCTACTACTGAACGTATTAGTGCTGTAGTCGTAACACGCATAACCTGATCACTAACCGTAGTGTTTAACTCTTCGCCTTTTCCCTCCCCCACCCCTTTTCCCACCACTCTTCTCTACCCTTTACACGCCTCCCGCCGAAACCGCTACGGCCGCCGCGGTCAGAGCAAAAGCACATGATGGAGCGCTTGGAATGCGAGCTTCAACACAGTGAGGAGCTGGAGCGGCTCCGCAAGCAGCAGCAGTCCGGACCCTCGGCGAGCCAACGGCAAGGCGAGGTTCGTACCCGAAACGTCTCTGCCTGCGGCTTCCCGGTGGCTGCTTTCATCTGGCGCTGGTGGCTTCGACCTCTGCTCTCCATCTTCGGGCTCGCGCTCGAATTGGCTCTGCATGCTAGCTCTGTGATTCGGGGCTACTTCGAGTCCTCGCCGCCTTGCGAGTAGTCCCAGAGGCGGGAAGCATTATAACTCTGCGATACAGCTGCATTTTCTACACTAACGCGCAGTGTTGTGATGCTGGAGACTGCAGGTCACGTGCACGCTGTTGCCCCCCTACTTCTATATTTTGGTCTACATTTAACGGGTTGATCGGACACTCGTAGCAACTGCCAAGCGGCCTACCGTGTTAATAATCGTGTTAATATCGCGACGCAAGATTCCTTTGAAAATAATCGAGCGTTTTTGTTTGATTGTTGTTTGCTTGTTTTGCAGTTATGTAAATACAGAGCACCGTTTGATGCTGCATTACTCCGTGGTCAGACGCCAGCTTCGACAGTGGTTCCGTCGAGCGGCGCTAGCATTGAGGCATCTCAGTTCTCAAGTTTGCCGTAATAGCCTGGCAACACGTTCATCTCGAATCTAGTCGGGTACATTTAGCAGTTGCGCAATTCTCAGGTATCCATGCAGTCATTTCGCTGAGTAGAACTGAAAGTTCATTTTACTATTTTTTTCGCAGGCCTGAACTTTTATTTTACCTTTTTTGTTTTCCTGGTCTGAAGTATCTGTCTGCTGAAGTGGCTAGAAGGATAATTTCACTGAATAGGACTGAAATTTTATTTTAATATTTTCTCATAGTCTGAAGTGCATGACTGACGAATGGCTGAAAGGATATATAGTTTTACTGAATAGGACTGAACTTTCATTTTACTATTTTGTTTCCTGTTCTGAAGTATCTGAATGGCCAGATGGCTGGAAAGGGATTTTTATTATAAAAAAAAAAAAAACAGATTTGGGAGATAATTTTTTTCATGCTTTGGGGGAAAGATATATTTGTAGCGTTTGCTGTTTTAAAGCTTGGTGTTATTGATTTCAATGATTTTTTATTCATTTGCATGTGTGGTACAATTTTCTGACTATTGTGTGAAAGCAAGATAAGTTTTTAACTTTTCATTGAAAATAAATTTTGATGTGGTGAAAAACAGCTTGCAAATCAAGAAAAGATTGCTAAGGTATGTGCAGACAGGCAGGCTTAGACTCCAAGGAGTAGGTATGCAGTCATAATACATGGACACATTGCATTTAAAATAAAAACAACTGCAGACTTTTTTCTCTACCATGGGCTCCAGTTATGTCATATTGCATTCAAAGACCACGATGCCATGAATTCGTAAAGTTGTTGCCCTTCGGTATTTCGCTGATTGTACGCTACAGCATACATTTTATTTATTTCAAGTTCACTTAATGGAAACACTTCGAACTTTACAGACCAGTGTTTGTTTTTGGTTGGATGGTTGGTTGGTTTGTGGGGTTTAACGTCCCAAAGCGACTAAGGCTATGAGAGACGCCGTAGTGGAGGACTCCGGAAATTTCGACCACCTGGGGTTCTTTAACGTGCACTGACATCGTACAGCACACGGACGCCATAGTTCTGTTTTTCTGCTGTTTTCTGTTTTGTTTTTTCCATCAGGGCTCTTTTGTGTGTCACGTGTCACAAGCATGGTCGCAGTGTAACTGTTCAATGCTGTTCTGACATTACATTGACAGTTTAATTGTGCACACATACGACATGCCTTGTCATCCGATGACTGCGCGTTTAGTTGGCCCATTGTGTATGTGCCTTACGATCCCTCATTTTAATGATGGTTATGCTTCCACCACATATATATGAATAACACTGCATATTTTTACATCATAAAGATTCAGGCTACAAATAAGTTTGACTCAAACTTAAATGTGTTTGTTGCAAAGCTTATAACTGCATTCTTTACAGCCATTCGGGCTCTAAACGTTTGTTTTTCTGTGTTCCTTCTCTTCCATACCGTCGTTTTTGTTCTAACCATGTTTTTTTTTTTCTTTTCTTCTTTCTCTCTGACAATGTTGTCTTCACCGACGTCCTGCTGCTTCACTACCAACTCTTCGACCTTCTGATGTGGACTCCTGGGCACCATAACACCCTCCATGTTCTCTTTATCCACCCATCCTATTGTATGCAACTTGGCCTTCTTTTGAATGGTTTTGGCAATTCTGACTGACCTGCTTGAATCACTGCATGGAACACTGCTCTTTTATTTCACTGCAATCAAAAACTGTCACTGCTATTTAAACTAACGGCTGTTGTACGCTATGTGGTCTTCTTTTGCTTCCCTTACTCATGCACCAAATGGCATTTTTCACTAATATACTAACTAACTGTTCAATACTTCTGCACTTACAATGGGGTCCTGTTTGAATGCTCTCTGAACATGCTGCAAATCCACAAACCTTCCTCGTTCATTTCTCACATCCTTCTTTTATTTTTTAATTGGGTCGTTCTGTACTCTTTGGCACTGCCCACCACCACTTTCCTGACTTGCTCCAAACTTGTCCCCAAACGTCCTACTCTATTCGCCTACACTGAACCTACTCTGAACCTGCGGGGAAATACAAACCGAACCCACACAGCAGCAGCAGCAGCAGCAGCAGCAGCCCACTGTGGTCGGCCCGAGTAAGATCGACATCCTGCTTCGGGACCTGTACGTGGAGAACGCTCGCCTGTTGCGCGCCCTCCAGCGGGCCGAGGACGGCCGCCGGCGCGCCGAGCACAACAGCACGCGCCTGCAGTACAAATGCCGCGTGCTCAGCAAGCTCCTTACTGACGTGACGCGGGCCGCAGTGGACGGTAGTTCCAGGGTGGCCTGTGCCTAGAGTGGAAACTTATGCACCTGTGCGCAGATGTGCTTGCTACCTGGATGATAATGGCTCTCCCTGAAGACGTTGTTTGCAATCAGATTATATGTCCTGTTAGACAGAGCCATAAGTTCGTCCTTATCCCCTCTTTCATCTTTGATTGCTTCAAACTGTTGCCTTGACACCAATGGCATCATAGCTGACCTAATGGAGGCTTTGTGCTTCTCTATTAGGCCTCGTTGAACTCATTCATCTATGTGCTATGATGTCAGGTGCACAGATGTTGACACCTGCCGGAGGAACATCTTGTCTGTTTATGCTGTAATGGTGGTCAGCCCAGCATGTTGTTTAGTGGATGCTTCTTGTAACATTGTTTTGCAAGTGTTAAGTTCTTTGATGTAATGCATGGCCTGCATTTGTGTAGTCAGTTGCTTTCTAAGATCAGTCCCTTTCAAGACACTTCGACTTGTTCACAATAGCTATGAAGGTGTAGAACCTTTAAAGCAATTGACTTGTCTTGCGAAAACACTGATGCAGAAATAGATTTGAGGTCGATTGTGAGCTGCTTCATTTGCACAGCTTATACAAAAGACCCCCAGAGAGTTGTAAAGCAAGGCCACTAGCTGGCACCATCTACAGAAGCCTTTTATAACAAGCTGCTAGCTGGTGCCATCTATGAGAGCCTCCTGTAACAACAAGTGCATTCGGCCTGCTACTCTTTGACCTTATGCAGAGTGCTCATTCGAGAGGTCATGTCGTATGGCTTTTACCTGCAACTAGCAAACATTGTTTGCCACATTTACCATATTGTGCTTCTAGTGTGGTTTGCATGTGTGTATGTATGTCAGCAAGGAGTGAGTTAGCTCTGAAGTGCCCTGTTTGGAGTTGGAACCTATAGCTTACTTGCTGAACCACTTTGTATACACATTATGTCACGAAAACCTCTGCATTGTCAGGCAGACACTAAAAGATGGCTCCATGGCCTCTTGAGCATTTTTAAAGCATCATCTCCAATCACTGCACCTCATCCTCAATGAGGATGGAGTCTGTTTCTTTTTTCTTTTTTTTTTCTGGTGCAAGTGTTCACAAGTCTGGTTGATGTAGAGCAAACTTCATGGACACTACAGAAGCTCTGTGCCACTGTGTCAGATGTGACGTGCATGCCATGTATGGTGGTTCACATCTATACTTTGTATAATGCCTTATTGGCCATGTCCCCAGACTGGATAAGCATTAAAAATCAATGTTCAAAATGTCTATGAACACCTAGATACTGCCATGACATGTTACAAATGGCAATTGCCTTAATGCTGTTTATATTCTGCATCTGCTGTGTGTACTGTGAAATTTCTTCGAGTTCATTACATGCCTAACATTGTACAAACTGTGCCAATGCGAGGGGTGTTTGTTTTCTTCAATCATTAGAGATTTGCTAATTAGCCATGTTATCTATGCCTAATACCATGCTGCATATTGATATTAACCCTTTTGGTTTGGTTGGTTGATGCTTGACTCCTCTGTGAAGGCAGCATCATCAGTGCCAGACTGCAGAGATCAAGTGGTCCAGTTTCCAGTATTAGGGCAGTAATACAGCTGGAAATTGTAATATACTTGACTTCTGCTTTGCTGTAGAGGGAACACTTTCTACTGATAGAAAAAGATTAGGCACTCAGTTGTCTGTAACCAGCCACTCACTGATAATGTTTTTCTGCTCTGTGAAATTGTTCTTAGTCCTTTCCCCAGGAGTGCTGCGTTTTCAACAGCCCAGTACTATGCTCCGCCATTGCCTATCATGTCAAAGTATGTAAGCCACTTGTTTTAAACTATAGGGGCAGCAAAATTTATTTGCTTTTTCTTTCTCAGAATAATGAGCCAGACTTCGTCAAATGCAGATAATTGCATGCATCAGGAATATGCCCTAGTAACTTATTCGTAAATTACTTCTTCAGTATAGTTTTGGTTTTGGTTTGTTCAGCCAAACAAACGGTAGCTGTGCACTCATACATAGGGTTGAGTTTACTAAAACTGCAATATAGTGACTACATGCACTCTACCATTGTGGCTCCTCGGCAGGTCAACGTAAACGAGAAAATCTGAACAGCAAAATAGCAATTATACTACAATTCTAGTTTATACTACAATTCTACTGCCTAGTTTTTGCTGCGGCCAAATTTCAGTATGTGGCACTGCGTGATACTCGTGATAGCAGTGCAGTTGCCCAGCCCATTTATTGGGTTTGTCTTTCTCCTTTGATTTCTGGTGCCCACATTTGCTGGGTACAGCCATTCTGAAAGTTTTTTTTTTTGTTCAAAAGCACTTATTGATCTGCGTCTTGGTGGCAAGTTTGCCCTCAGAAATGACGCCCGACTACCGGTAATAGCTCGAAGTGAATAGTTTTGCCCTAATTGAAGTTGCTCGATTTCTGTACTTAGCTTGTTGTAAAGCTAAAAAACCAGTTAACGAAGTATGCAAACACCTTTTTCCATATATTGTGAAGTAACAGCGTTGATCGCCAATCATTCATGCGCAGCTTTAACCATGCCCTAACTGTTTACTGGAGGAACACACTGCGTTAATACTTCTTATGGCTTTTTTTTACATTTGTCTCAGTTCACTTCATATGGTTTCGTCTAGAGCGCATCAGTTTCAACGCAGTCTGTAATTCTCTTTTGCTGGTGCTGTCAAAAGCCCATAGTTAGTCCGTCAAACCGCCAAATCACATTCACTTGTACAAAATTCATCAAGCTGAGTGTGTTGATAATTCAAACTGTGTCATTGTGCTAACTTCTGTTCACAGTCTGCATTTTTAACACGTCCCATACCATAGTGAATATAGAGGTCTGTTCATTGGAGCCCTCATATGCAGCACCAGCACCATGGTATAGTTGGTCTGGAAGCTAGGGCTGGTTTAGATGAGGCGGCGCCACACGATCTCCTCCGGTGCACGTTCGCTGGCCTTCGAACACATGCGCGTCACTGCACAGGTCAATCAGCACCCTCTGCCTGTCGCCTTCTGTCTCTCACCAACTCCATTGCTGTTTGACTACTGAGCCTAATAACTGCTTGGTGGCAGAGAGAAAACCCTCGATTTTGGTGGATTTTTTGTTCGTTGTGTCACAATGAAGAGACTCTTTCTGCCTGTTGATGATGGAGGCCACCTTAATTTGTTTGGATAGCAGTTATTTTGTTTCAGACGTGTTAACTCTGCATTGCAAAAGTGCAGCAGGTCTGTAGTCCATCAGAAGTGCAGGTCTATGTTAAGGTCAAAAAGTTTTGAACTAAAATGGCAAATGGACGCCCAGCAATGGTTCCATGCTTGGCTTTGCAGTTGTCTGGAAATGGATTGACTGTGCTATTGTACCAAAATGACAGCACTAGGCATCCTGGGGAGTGTGTTAAACAGTTCGCTTTTTTGCGATTGTTCTTTCAATGAATGCTTGAAGTGTTACAAAACTGACCATACAGTACAGCTGTGTTCCTCAATCTATGCCTGCAGGCCCACAAAGCGTGATTATGTGAACCATGATAGGGTTCTATGGTGGCAATATTCCTGTGAAAATTTGTTGTTGTTGTCGTTTTATATCATGCTACTTTTTCATGCAGGACATTGAGTGGAATTTTAAGACAAATATTAGCACCACCGTGAGCAATTATCTGTTCAGTCTAGTTCCGTGTGTTTAGTCAAAACGGATAACCATGCTAGACAGTTGATGCTTGTTTACAGCATCATGGATGGGCTTTGCTTTTAAAGATGACAGTTTTTGTATTGGAGTTAAAGATGAAAGTTTTATATTGGAGCTTCATGTTTCTCTACATTTAATATTTATTTTCGATGCAATGCCGTGCAAAAGCCACTTCTGATTTTTGACTAATGAAATGCCATTATAGTATGTAGAAAGCCTTACAGGCTTCATTCACACTGCAATGCCTTTAAGAATGTGAATAAAGTTCTGCCTGTTTGATGCTGACAGTTTTTTTTTTTTTTTTTTTTTTTTTTGAAGGTCCTAATGCTACCACAGCTTTCCTCAGCGTTGGCAGGATGTATGATGAAGAAAAGGAAGAGAGCATGTGGTAAATGTTTTACTCAATGTACGGAAGTTGAAATGGTGGCACCTAGAATCGAGAACAAAGATTAATGAAGCATGCCCTAAGTGCATCATGCCTACTGTAACAGAAATTAAAGGGAATGTGTCTCATCCCAAGCTCGAGCGGCTATCAGGCAGGTAGAATATATAACATTCGCAAAAGTGAGTGTCGCGTCCCTTCAGTTGTTTGCCGACGCCATCATACATGGCCATCCAGTCATCGGCATCGTCAGTGCCACAAAAGATGCCCGAGATGCGAATTGTTGCACTGTGACAACGGGAAAGTTGGCGTGACCACAGCGCAAGGAGCTCCTGCTATCATCATCGAGTTAGGACCATAATGGCGACTGATGGTGACCGCTGCGGAGAACCAGGGTCTGAATCAGGCCCGCGCACCTCCATCTTCACGGGACATCATCTGCAAACGGCGCTAGCGACCGGCGCAACATTCGCCGTGTACGCGATCACGTGCGCGGGAACCGCAAGCAGCCGCATTATTCTACTCGTGATCCGTCGAAGGCGTCTTTCGAATCTTGTCGGAATTTCCGCGTGCGCCGCAGAAAACCGTTCGAGTGAGTGAATGCGCCGGTGGACTGCGTGGAATAAGAAAAAACAACAAATTCGATAAAAGGTTCGACTTTGTGAAAACATCAGCTCGTAAGACTGCGGTAACTTCGTGGTCGTGTGAGACGCGTACTACAAGATGCTTGCCTTCGACTACGAGACCCTTGCGTACAGTTACAAGAACACTTACATTGAATTCATCGACACCGGGGCCTGCATTGTGAAGTGCAACTTATGCTTTGCGACAGGTGAAGAAATTAAAACGCGCGAATTAAATTTATGAAATCGTTGTCATTTTCGGCAAGCGGATGAGGCCAGGAGCCGCAAGTGTGGTGTGCACGGCCGGCGCGCCATTTTTAGAGGTGAGTATATATTGCGACGTGTCTATTCGCTTAACTAGCGTAAACTGTCACCTCTGTCAACTTTCAAGCGACGTGTTACAACTATAGTTAGGGTTGTCGCTGCACATCGCGTTGTTACGAACCTTGGTTCCAGGTTATGTGTAGTCCAAGCAGCCTACGTTGCCGCAGATAAATTTGCTAAACACCCTAGCTGGGTGTGCCACTTATGCTGCGAGCGCGTCAGTACTTTGCAAGCCAACTAGCACCAGAACGAGCTGCTGCTTACCGCTGCATTGTCCTCAAGATATTATATGGGGTTTTTTCATCATCATCATCAGTCTGACTACAACGTATTCAGGGCAACAGCCTAACCATAGCCTTTCATAGTGTCCTGAGTCAAGTGCATCCGTTTGATTCATGCAAACTTCCTATTTAATCCGCCCACGTAACTTGCTGCCGCACCCTGCTGCGCTTTCTTTCTTGGCGGCCATCGGTCATCTTGTCTTCGTATTATACGCCCTGCACATCCGCATTTATTCCATCTTTAACTCGTGAGCCACTCTGCTCGCTGCGTTGTCTTCAATTTGGCCTGAACCCGTTTTTCTTAGCATTCACACTTCTTCCCAAAATGTGAGTACTGGGAAGCTACAGCTGTTATACTTTTAATTTCCTTTTGAGGGGTGCTGGTGAACTGCCATTCATGACCAGAGAGTACTTGCTAAGTGCGCACTATCCCAATCTCATTCTCCTAGTTGCTTCACTCCCGTGGTCCGGATTTGCGGTCACTGTAGTGTCCCAAGTATGCATATTCCCTTACCACCTCCTAAGCCTCGGTACCTGTCGTACACTGCTATTTCCTTCCGAGGCTGCTGAACATTAGTTTATTCATCTGCTTTTTAAATTTGGCACCCGCCGGTCTGATTTGCTTCTCATAGGTCATTGATCACGCTTTGCAATTCGTACCCAGATTTGCTTAATAATTAAGGCAATGTCATCAGCTTGCAAATGGCATATTGTTAGGGCTCAATGTGCTCGATTGCTGTACTTAAGGGCGCGGGATCGTATCCTGGCTGCGGCGCCCGCTTTCGATGGTGGCGGGAAAGCAAGACGTCCGTGCGATGTCGGTGCACGTTAAAGAACCCCAAGTGGTTGAAATTTCCCGTGTCCTCCACTACTGCGTCTCTCATAGCCTGAGTCGTTTTGAGATGTTATACCTCATGAACCAAACCTTCCCAATCCAGGTCTGATTACTTCCTCTAAACAGGATTGTGCCTCTTAATTGCCTGGCACCCTTTGAATAAGGATTTTTGTGGCGGTGGTGCAGCCACTGATGCTATCTTACACTGGCTTCGCGCGTGACTCTTCTACACCATGGTTCAGGAAAGCCTGGATGATGTGGCGATATGAGGGGGCGGTGTTCAACCCCCGCACCCGCTCATCGAGTGCAGCGTATTCACTCGCGAACCGCAGAGGGGAAAAAGGGGAACCGGCAGGGTGCATACATTGGATGCTATTTGATGCACTTGCAAATAATAGTGTGTCGGCTAGTTATAAACAAGGTTTTGCTCGGAAGGAGAAGTTGAAGCGGAGCAATTGCCCACAGACCACTAATAGGTCAGTCGCGAATGTACAAAACACCACCACCATCGTAACTCAGTGACGTCACAACTTGACGCTTTTTGACCCATATGACACGTCCTCATTGACCACCTGATGTGCACAACACTTCATTCTGACTGGTCAGGAGATATGATTCCGGTTTGGTAACCTCAGTCACTATTTCGCTAGCTGCAGTAGGTGCTATAACACCGTGTGACCTGGATAATCTTTCTAATAGAACTGTTGCAGTGAACATGACATTATAATAGCGAACCTCTATAAGAGGCAGGAGGTTTCAACACAATTTGCACCATAGAGCAGACTTGCCTTCTGGGCGTTACGATATGAGTGACTCGGTGAGCAAGGCTTTTCAAGCCGGCTCTTCAATTTGACACCAGGCACACAGAGGACCTGGATTCCTTTCCTGAGAGGGTCGTATAACAGCCTCTGTCCATCCTAGCAAAAAAAAAAAAAAAAAAAACGTAAAAGAGGTGATACATACGAAGACGGAACGCAAGCGAAAACGGAAGGACCCCGAGACGAATGACGCGCGAAATGCGCAGGAATATGTTAGCGGGGGAGACTTGGCCGGATAAAAAGCGAACGAACGCTCCACCGGTCGTGGCCAACTTAATTTCCATGCAAATGAAGCGCTTGCACTATCGAGAGAGTTAAAAGCTTCGGGCTCATGGACGAAACTGAGTCACGTGTTGTGCGAGGGCGGCAGGATGTGGAGGGAGTTCCCTCAAAAGAAGGCTTTTCTTCAAAGCGAGAGCCCAATCGGTTAAGCCAGCCACGAGAGTCCCTCGTTACCATCGGTCCCGTTTCCTTTTAACGCGACAGCTTTAAAGTACTAGTGGTAGTAGCAGTATGCGGTTATTGATTATCTGTACTAAAGGGAAGCACCAAGATTTCGACCGGCTGCGGCACTGCTGTCGCGATATCGGAAGCACCTGACTGCGGCAACGGAAAGAAAGATTCGGTTTGGTTTAGTTTGATTTATCCCAAAGCAATGAAGACTATGAGAGGCGCCTTAGTGGAGGGCTCCGGAAATTTCGACCACCTGGGGTTCTTTAAAGTGCGTTGACATCGCACAGCACACGGGCACCTCGCTTTCGGCCTCCATCGAAAAGCGGCCTCAGTGGCCGCGGGATTCGATCCCGTGTCCTTGGGCACAGACTTCGAGCGCCCTAACTACTGCACTACTGCAGCGGGGTTAGAAATAAAGGTGCAGTGAAAGTCAAGGCGGAGGAATTGAAGGAGGTGAGCGACAGGGAGAAAGGGCTGGGTAGATATAGAGGCCCCGTTCTTACAAATTCACGCGTTGTTGTCGGCGTTTCGAGCAAAAACAATTACGAGCTTGCCTCTGGTGTTTGGCAGGTGACATGGCCGGACGCTGGTTGGTTGGTGAGTTTGTGACGTCACGAGATCACATGGCATAGCCGATTTGGCAGGAGCTGACAATTCGGGTATCTCCTTTGAGGAATCGAGGCTAGGATCCCTGGACCCCAAGTCAGACTCGCTATGTTGTTAACGACGAGTTGCGCACGCATAAAAAACAAACACGGGAAGAGAACTATGGAGAAGGAAAGAGCGCTCTTTCCTTCTCCATTGTTCTCTTCCCGCGTTTTTCTTTTTGCAGGCGCAACTTGCTCTTAACAACAAAGCCATTCATCAACTATCCCAGCAAGAAGTTCTACCAGACACGCTACCACATGCTACCAGACACGCTCGACCCTATAGGCCGCCATCGCCACTGCTAGAGTAAGCGGAGATTTACATCTATGTCGGGTGGTGTTAAGCATAATATGGTATCTTAAGGCTCTATGGTAATGGTTGTTTGAAATAACCGAAATACAAGTAAATGGGAAAGGCAGCAAAGGGCATGTACCGGAAAGCGAATCCGCAAGGAGAGTCGCAGACGGTAGCTACATATAGCCTTGAAGGAGAAGCTTAGGCGCTTCTAAATTTTATTTTCTCCTTATTTTTGTCTTCACCATGAAATGCTTGTAGCTCCGGTTGTCGGCGCACTATACTCGGTTTCATACATCAAGTGCAACACTGTCAAAGCTAGAGCTCTTATTTGCGCTCCCCGCATCCGCGATGAAAAATAGTGCCTGCTCTTGACGAGATGAAATAATAGTTGCTTTGTCTGCAAGCCTAATACATCTTACATTTGCCAGCAACTCCATAAAAAGTACCTTTCTTTAGGGAGAAAAGATCGATTCCATGAATTTGTACGTTTTGTTTGTCGTTCTCGTTCGTGTCACGTTTTCGCTACCCCGCAACCGTGCCAACGGTGCCCTCCACGCTGCGCAGCGCAGCGACCACGGCCTCTTCGGAGCGGACGTTTTTTATAAGATCCACACTGCAAAGATGTGCAGGCACGCAAAGCAAGTTATTGCAAACGTGTATGCTCGGAATAGAGCCCGTTTCCGCAGAAACCACTCGGCCACGAAACGAGCGCGTAGTGATCCGCCTCCTTTTCTTCTTTTTTTTTTGTGCAGACTATTTGCGTAGCTTTCGTTGCGTTGCACCTGATGTATGAAACGGAGTATAAGTGTGGCTGTAGCACCAGAATGGATGGAGAATACAGCAGTGAACCGGAGAGAGAATATGTGGAGCCGAATATAAACGACCACTTACACTGACAATACTCTCCGTCTGCCCCTGATACTTACATGGTGCGCAGTCACCGAAATGCACTACGCATGCGTCGGCAACAGCCTCTTCCTAGCCTCGTTAGTAGTGTCCCGTGGTAGGCGAAGCCAGCACGCGGTATGAAAGAGCCCACGATCTGCCCTGCAGCCGGAAGAGCGCATGTTCAGTCCTCGTGATGGGCAAGTGAAGGAGCGTGCCACGTGCATTTGCTATTCAGGGGCGATGCAGAACACGTTGCCAACAGTGTTACGACCAAGCATCCGCAATTGCGCGCTCTATTGTTCGCCTGTGGGCATGGATAAGTTTTGTGAATATGTGGTGATGGTCCAATGGCTCTAAGTGAGCCTGTTTCCAGGAATCCTGTTTTGTAAGCATGTTTTGCTTTGTGGACAACCTGCAAATGCCAAATTGACCCTGTCAAGAGAACGTCTGGAAAAACACAAAGAAACGTCCCCCTGAGGGAAATAGCAGGAAGTGCTTTCTTTCTTTTGTTCACCCTTCCAGTCGAGAAGTGCTATCCTCCAGTGATGAATGCCTCCTATCCAAAGGAGACGACAGAGTGACATGTCCGCTGACGTGCAGGACAAGAAAGGAGCATGACTCATACGGCCATTAAGTGATTTCCCGGGAATGCAGGAAAGATTTGCAATTGTCGAAAAGGGACCATGTTGGGAGCCCTATGCGGCGCCACGTGCACTCGGGTTTCTGAGAAGTAAAACCCCTTGTCAGAACCAGCCTGTGGTTTCTTTGCTGAAGAATAGAAATGTACCTCCTCTCCTCGCCGTTCCCAAGCTTTTCCCGCCAACAAGTGATCACGCCCAACGAATGAATGCCGGACCAGTCAGTGCTTCAGACCATCAGTGCAGTGATGTGTTCGATTGGATGCCGATACCTGAGGGGCGTGCCCTGGATTTGGTTGGTCAGCATCTTCAGAGAGGGGCTGGACATAGGGGGTTTTTAAGGACGCTGCAGAGCACGAAATGTCGCTCTGGGCCCTGGGTAAACGGCTCATCCAGTCGCTTCTCGCTATGAACTCTTAACGCTTGTCATTTTGCTGATGTACCCTTCTTTTTCATGTAAATATTCTTGTAAATACGTTTTCTCAAAGTGCCAGTAAACCTGCTTGTACATATTTCACCAACTTCGAAGATTCAATCCTACTTCAACCCCGAGTCTCTGCACGCTACCAAGTGAAGGCCGGGTCGACGTAGCCCCAGCGTCACGACAACTGGTGGCAGCGGTGGGATAAAGCCCCAACACTGGTGACCAGCGTTGGGATCTGAATCTACAAGCCACAACATCTGATGACTGGAGGTGGGATCTGAATCTACAAGCCACAACATCTGGTGATTGGAGGTGGATCAGAATCTGCAAGCCACAACATCTAGTGATCGGAGGTGGCATCTCAAGCAACAAGCAGGAGCAACAATCGGCCAACAAGAAAGCAGCTCGGAACATCGATCGCATGTGTGGGTGAGTGCTTGGCTTTTCTTCTGATGTGGACCAGGTTCTAGAACAGGGTTAGATTTTAGAACTGGTAAAAAGTGTTGAAACGCCTTTAGGTTTGCTAGTTTGCACTGTTGTTTTGGAAGTAGCCGACACTCGGAGCGATCATGGACCTACAAAAGCTGCAGAAACCGGAACTGTTGCAATTGTGTGAGGAATTGGGAATTGATACAAGTGGTTTGGCACGAAAACCCTTGATTATAAAGGCAATCACTGATCTGGGAACCGATGATGAGGAGCTCAGTGAAGCATGGAACCTCATCGGTCAAAAAAAGGAGCAGCTCAGACAGCAGAAAGAGCGGGAAAAAGAGGAAAAAAGGCGTGAGCGTGAACTTGAGAGGGAAAAAGAGGAAAGGGAGCGCGAACGTGAGTGGGAAAAAGAGGAAAAGAAGCGTGAAAGAGAAGCAAAAAAGCTGGACCAAGAAATTGAGCTCCGGAAATTAGAACTAGAGTTGAGCAAGAGGTCGGGCAATTGTCCCCAGCTAGCGGTACCTCTTCTCAACAAGGAGGCAGATTTCAAGATGTCAAAGTACATGCAGCCATATGTGATATCAGGGGATATCGGTCTGTATCTGGCTAACTTTGAGCGAACCTGCGAAAAACTGTCCTTCCAGCGAGACACTTGGTCTCAGAGATTATTGACGGTTCTGCCCAGCGAGGCAGCGGAGGTTGTCGCGCGGCTAAGCAAGGAGGACGCGGACAACTACGAGAAGGTCAAAGCTTGCCTTCTGAGAAAGTATAGGCTTAGCGCCGAGGCGTTCAGACAACGTTTTCGGAACGCTACTAAGTCCAGGGACGAGAGTTACCCTGAATTCCTGTACAATTTAAGAGTTAATTTGGGCGAGTGGCTAAAGAGCACGGATTCCTACAGTGATAGGGACGCTGTAGTCGAGCGAATTCTTTTGGAGCAGTTTTATAACTGCCTCCCAGAAAAAGAAAGAAATTGGTTACAGGACCGAGGCGACATTAAGTCGGCAACTGAAGCTGCCGAACTCATTGAGGACTATGCTTCGCGCCGACAATTCAGCAACCCAGCAGTGGATAGGCTCCGCAATCCCAAGTTGAGTGTAAATAACCGTCAGAAAAGGCACTTTGCTAGATTTGCAAACGAAGAAAGGAAGGCTTCTTCAGGCAAACGCCCTAGAAAGGACGGCAGTGAGAAAAGTGGGGAAGTGACCAACGCGCAGAACACAAAGAAAAAGCTTGAGGCTAGGAAGCCGCTCACATGCTTTAGGTGTAATGAGCAGGGTCACATTGCCGTCAACTGCCGGAAAGAAAAGATTGCTTTCTCGTATGTCAGGGACTGCGATGAAAATATGCAGCTTTTAGAACCCTACCTGCATGACCTAGTAGTCAACGGGAAGCCTTGCAAGGTACTGCGCGATTCGGCCGCAACGATGGATGTTGTCCATCCGGCGTATGTGTCGCCTTCCGACTATACAGGACAGTGTGCGTGGATCCGCCAGGTAGTGGAGGAACAGAGTGTGTGCTTGCCAATCGCGAACGTGGTCATCGAGGGCCCTTTCGGCAAGTTAACAACCGAGGCTGCCGTTTCAGGAAAGCTTCCTAAAAGCTATCCGTATTTGTTTTCCAACAAATCGGACATGCTACTGCGAAAGAGGGGCATCCTGTTCGGAGACAGAGTTGTGCAAGCCTTAACACGTTCAAAGGCGCGAGAACTAGCTACACTGCTCATACCAGAAAATTCCACAGCGGAGGAAGCGGCAGTTAAAACAGTGGTCGAAGCGGAAGATAGAGGGTCAGAAAACTTTGAGAGCGAGGCATCTCAGATAAGTCAACTTGAAAGTGAGCTTGATGAGACGCGGAATGAGGACGTTCTTGAGAGTAACCTCTTGCCGCCAGTGTCTAGAATTTTACGAGACTTTTAAGTGGAACCCGAGAGGACTTAGCTATGGAGCAAGCCAATGATCCTAAGATACAGGAGCTTCTCAAAAAGACGGAGCAGAGAGGAGAACTAAAGAAATCCCAGCTGTCCGATCTGGGCGAAATAATAGCAGAGTTTGAGGCCTGTTTCGTGGACAGGCCAGGCAGGACTGATTTGACTGAGCACAATATTGAGCTGACTTCAGACGTGCCAGTGCGATCAAGGTGCTACCGATTTTCTCCAAGGCAAAGAGAAATTCTGGATAGGGAAGTAACTCGCATGCTGGAATTGGGAGTAATAAAACCCTCGGAAAGCGATTATGCTTCGCCTATGATCTTAGTAGAAGCTCCAGGTAAAGACCCTAGGCCTGTGGTAGACTACCGAAAGCTAAATTCTCTCACCAGGGATCAAGTGTATCCTATTCCGAATATTGAGGAGAGAGTAGAACAGGTCAGTAGAGCGGCATATGTGACTACGCTGGACCTTACTCGAGGATACTGGCAAGTACCGCTCACTGAACGCGCCAGCAGATACGCGGCTTTCGTCACTCCGACGGGCAGCTACCAGCCAACAATGATGAGTTTCGGGCTCAAAAATGCTCCATTTTGTTTTTCCCGACTCATGGATAGGGTTTTAAAGGGGTGTGAAACATTCGCAGTGCCTTATTTAGATGACATTGCGGTTTTTTCCGACTCATGGGCGGACCATATGGTACATCTAAGAGCTGTACTGAGCCTTTTGCGTCAAGCTGGACTAACCGTAAAGGCCGAGAAATGTTGCCTGGCAAGGGCGACCGTGGACTACTTGGGTCACAATGTAGGTCAAGGTTTCAGGAAACCCAGCGAGATTAAGATTTCTGCGGTAGCAGACTACCCGCGGCCGAGCACGAAGACGGAAATTCGAGCATTCCTAGGTCTGACTGGATACTACAATCACTACATCCCTAACTATTCAGCTTTGGCCAGCCCTCTGACCGACGCTCTCCGCAAGACAGAACCGACAAATGTAGTCTGGGACGAACAAAAGGAAGCCTCCTTCGTAAACCTGAAGGCTGTGCTGATTAGCCGTCCGGTATTGCGAGCTCCAGACTATGACCGAGAATTCACGGTCCAGTGTGATGCCAGTGATCGAGGGTTAGGTGCTGTTCTCTGCCAGAGAGATGACGACGGTAATGAGCACCCCGTGCTCTACCTGAGCAGAAAACTGAGTTCTAGAGAGAGGGCTTATTGCGCGTCAGAGAAAGAATGCGCTTGCATTGTATGGGCCATTCAAAAATTGCAGTGTTATCTTGGAGGGGCCAAATTCACCGTAGAGACGGACCATTGTCCCCTGGCTTGGCTGCAAACTGCGACATCAAAGAACAGTCGCCTTCTTAGGTGGAGCTTGATTTTACAGCAGTACAATTTTGAAATAAGATACAAAAAGGGGAAGTTAAATGGGAATGCGGACGCGCTTAGCCGCTCTTTCTAAGCGGTCCGAGATGTTCCTCACCATGTATCCAAATTGATAATCAGGTTTTTTTTTTTTTCGTGCGCTTGTATATGTGTGGCTATGTAAAGCAGCACGTTTGGTTTTCTAGGAATACGTGGGTCCTGAACGTCTTGAGAGTGGGCTTTTCTCGAACAACAATGGCAGTTTTCTTTTAACCTGGTCTCTTCAGACGGGAGCCGAGTGCTTGCTTCGACATGTGGTTGAGTTTCAGACAGCTCGAGCAATTTGGCCTACAACAATCAAGACAACGCGACAAGCAACAGCGAGCTTCAAGCGTTCACGTGCAGGCCATTAAGTCGTCTCTTCATGCAGCAGCTGGGACTGCTGCCCTCCGAGACTCTTCTGGCGGGGGAGGAGGCTGTTACGACCAAGCATCCGCAATTGCGCGCTCTATTGTTCGCCTGTGGGCATGGATAAGTTTTGTGAATATGTGGTGATGGTCCAATGGCTCTAAGTGAGCCTGTTTCCAGGAATCCTGTTTTGTAAGCATGTTTTGCTTTGTGGACAACCTGCAAATGCCAAATTGACCCTGTCAAGAGAACGTCTGGAAAAACACAAAGAAACGTCCCCCTGAGGGAAATAGCAGGAAGTGCTTTCTTTCTTTTGTTCACCCTTCCAGTCGAGAAGTGCTATCCTCCAGTGATGAATGCCTCCTATCCAAAGGAGACGACAGAGTGACATGTCCGCTGACGTGCAGGACAAGAAAGGAGCATGACTCATACGGCCATTAAGTGATTTCCCGGGAATGCAGGAAAGATTTGCAATTGTCGAAAAGGGACCATGTTGGGAGCCCTATGCGGCGCCACGTGCACTCGGGTTTCTGAGAAGTAAAACCCCTTGTCAGAACCAGCCTGTGGTTTCTTTGCTGAAGAATAGAAATGTACCTCCTCTCCTCGCCGTTCCCAAGCTTTTCCCGCCAACAAGTGATCACGCCCAACGAATGAATGCCGGACCAGTCAGTGCTTCAGACCATCAGTGCAGTGATGTGTTCGATTGGATGCCGATACCTGAGGGGCGTGCCCTGGATTTGGTTGGTCAGCATCTTCAGAGAGGGGCTGGACATAGGGGGTTTTTAAGGACGCTGCAGAGCACGAAATGTCGCTCTGGGCCCTGGGTAAACGGCTCATCCAGTCGCTTCTCGCTATGAACTCTTAACGCTTGTCATTTTGCTGATGTACCCTTCTTTTTCATGTAAATATTCTTGTAAATACGTTTTCTCAAAGTGCCAGTAAACCTGCTTGTACATATTTCACCAACTTCGAAGATTCAATCCTACTTCAACCCCGAGTCTCTGCACGCTACCAAGTGAAGGCCGGGTCGACGTAGCCCCAGCGTCACGACAACAGTAAGAGAGGCGGAGTTCACTACACGTTCACTGGAGTAGTGCTCCTGGATGTCGCGTATTATCCCGCCCAAGCGACGTTGCGGAAGCAACAGTGGAACCATTTTGCCACGTTCGAGGCAGGGGGGATTTCGACATCACCCTCGCCCGATGCAGGGGCCAGAGTGCCGTCCAGAAGTGATGTAGATAGCAGTAAGCTAAGTGGGTGCGGCTCAGTGATTTTCCCAAATACCTTACTTTTTATCCTCAAAGCGCCTTCAGGGAGCCATTTGTACATAAACACAACTGCAGAAGTTTTATGAGTGTAGTCAAGTGTAGCGAGTCCATACAAGTGCCGGAGAGGTCGAAGTACTACACCCAGCACTTAAATAGGCAAAGTGGAGCAATGTGTTGTTTCTGTTCAGCGCACTTGCTGCAAACTTCAAAACGCGCTTTGCAGCACCAGAATTTACCCTTGTTTCTCAAAATTTATCGCCCTCCTCGTTTTCAAACGGGCTTGCATTAACATGCTGCAACATCGGTTCCAATTGAAGCTAGAAAGCGGATCGAATGAAGCGTTCCCGCCGAATTCACTTCGATTCGAATCTTTTTTACAGCGATTTCAGCGAGTGACATTATTATGGGGTGAATCTCTTTCAAAGTACACTTCAAGATGCTGCCCGGACTGGTGGCCATTCACTGTGCATACAGGCAAATTGTTTTTAGTGCCTGTCCGTCGTGTAGGTCACTGTCTTATCAGTATATGTATGAATCTCCCACCGTTCTGTAAGTCCCGACTCCCCGGTCGGTAGAGGATACATGCGAGAACGGGAGTCTCTATCGCCCTCGCTCATCCCCTTCTCCGGCGTGTGAGAGAACAATTTTAACGAGGCAGCATCAAGGTCCCATCAACAAGAAAAGCCGGCGTCCGTTCCTGTCATAAAAATGGCCATTCTTGGAAATATTGATGACGTCACAAGGTCACACGGTGTGATTGAGAGCTGATTGATGTATGGAGTAGGACGACATGTGTTCGCATGCTATGGCCGAGTCAGAAAGTGCCCTGGAAGATGACTGTCGACAGGTTACATGACCGAGTGCTAAATGGTTGCCAGGGCTCTTGACGATATGATACCACGTGACATGGCAAAATTTGATTGAATAAAAAAAAAAAACTCATGGCACCTCGATTGGCGTTTTTATCTGAGCACACAGTATAATATAAAAATAACAGTCATTGATTGCCTGTCCACCGCTCTTGTTCTTGACTTTATCGACGCGCGCGAACTCTGAATCGCCTGGCCACAATGCGAAAACGATTCCAACTAGAAATCACTTCATTCGCTGGAAAGAGTAACAAGAAGGCAAATAAACGCGTCGACTATATATACGGCAAATCAGGCTCGACTACAAAAAAAAAGAAAAAAAAGAAAAAAAAACATGACAGAATTGTCTGGTCCTTCTGGTTTCCTCGTTTTCTGTGTGGTTTCCTTTATCTAAAACACCGACCTGTTGAAATCCTCGTGAACCACCGAAGACAAAAGTTTCCAGGATACGAGAAAAGCAAATTTGGCATACAAGGGCCATATTCTTTGGCGATCTCTTGATTTTACTAGCTGATGTCACACCGAATTTCCGACCGTTAAGTCTGGTCTCCGACCACCGGATGACAACAGAGCTACTGACTTCGATTCCTGGTTATGCGTCCTGGAAGCTTTTGTCCCCAGAAGTACATAGACAATCAAATCCACGCTATACCGGTGGATTGCGCATGAACGCGGAAGAACACCAAGCGTGAGAGCGTTTACGTAAATGCGATCCTGTCGAGGGTCTGCCGCAGTCGCAGCCGTACGTTCCTACAGTTTCATGCTTTCTTTTTCTCTCTTTTTGTTTTTGCGACTGAGAAAATGCCTAATTAAAATCACTGGAATACAATATTGTTTTAAGTTATCCCTTATAAAAAACAGCAAACAACACTCGACACAACTATTGTGACTTGTTTATATAAGAGAACGTAACCCAATATGATTATAACTTTATTAACAAAATGTTGTAGCGTTGCTAATAAAAGCCTGTATAACGAAACAGTTTTAATGCATGAAAATAGAGAGTTCCATGATAACATTACTAAAAAAATATAGTTTGCTTGCGGTCGTTAGTGGTAACTTTTGTAAGCAGTAAATTTTCATTATGGGAAAGCCGAGTCAGATTACTCCGAAACAAGATGAGGGAAATGCATTAATTACGATGTCTTCATTACAAGCATTGAAAATGAGCAAAGTTGATTTCGCAGTTGATTTGAAATTGGTTTCCGGAAATTTCATTTGAAATTTCAAATGGAACGTGGCCACCTTTCTCCTCAGAAAAAAAAGAAAAAAGAGAGACATGTTGGCTCTGCTTCGGAGGCGTATTCTATACATTTTTTAAGTTTGCTATTCATTCAATTTTTTTTTTTTTTTTACGCGCAGAATAAAGCATAATTTGAGCACGAACTATCTGCTTATGAACCTTGCGAACCGTACCACCGGGCGCGTCAGACAGCGCATGATTAGCCATTCAGCTAAATACTGCACTTTTCCCATCCTTCCTTTTCATTTTCACTTCTCTAGCTCTTCCCTTCCTTCTTTCGGAGTCTCACTCAGTGCGCACGTTTGCATCAAGTCTTTACAGCCGTCTCCCCTCAACATGTTTCTAGCCCTCATTTGCATGGATCGGCTCACCGCCGGTGCCACGCTTATGCGCCGACTTGGCCAGGGACAAACTAGCCGCTCGGACGTTCCGAAATGCACGAGATGATAAGGACAAAAGTTACGATGGCGTTCTCAGTGGTTCTCCTTGTTGACATAGCTTCCAGACGACGTGGTCAGGTGGCAGACGCCTGTCTCCAGAGTTCTTAAACCGCTCTAGTTACTATACGCTCCGCTTTGTAATCCAGACACTTTCCGCGGTCTGTTTGAGGAGGCTATAGCAATGTATTTGCTCGGCGATCATCTTTTAGCGCACGTGGAATGGTTCCACGTTCTAGTGCGTTTCGTCACTTAGAAATAACAAAGAAAGAAAATAATAGACGTAAACAGCCTTTAAGTAGGGTTATGAATGAATGAGCTGGAGGCGCATAGCTCAGATAGAGGTACAAATGCAATAAAAAAAAAAGATTTCCGTCTTTAATACACTCGGAGTCATCGCGAATTCGTCTTGCTATCGGCCCGATCCATCTATAGCAAACGCTTTTTCATAGCCGGCTTCTCCTCAGTAATTATTCTGGCGATGTCTGGGTCTATCTTTTCCGTTAGCTGCAAAGCCGTGCAGTGGAATATTTACTGTAGACTTTGAGGGTGTCACCGTCGTGATACGATAGATAAACAATTAAGTGTAACTTGGGCGCAATTTTTTTTTTCGACGTGAATTAGCCGTACTTGGGAGCTAAGATATCTAAGTGTGCTCGCCCGTATCCGTGAAGAGGTCAGCAAAGATTTACAACACCAGTTGGTCTTGAATCATCTTAATTTAAAAGTGCGCTAAAGAAACACAAAGTTCTTGTTCAAATAACATATGGCACATACTCACACAGAGCGATCGGCCATGAAGTAGGCAGCAAAAACACAGACACAAGGGTAAACTTACAGCTAAACTTCATTTTCATCTTCACTAACATCGGCGATTTTGAGAGAAAAGCCAAGAAAACGAAATTTAAAACAAAAGCGAAAAACACCGCAACAAGCATATCACAGCCTGTGTCACATCACCCAGCGCCTCGCTGCATCACCCTCCCTTTCTTGTCCGATAGAAACACCTTTTCTCTCAATGGCCCTAATCATAGTGAACTAGAATTCTAGTTCACTATAGCTCTGATAGAAAATGAAGGTGGCTATGGGAGCGTTTCTTGGGTTTCGTTGGATGAGAAAGAAAAGGTGTTTCTATCGGAACAGAAAGGGAGCGTGATGTAAGATGTAAGCATGTCATACGCTTGTTAAAATGCTTTTAGCTTTTGGTTTCGCTTAGGTTTTCTATTGTTTTTTTGTCTCATGATCATTGATCTCTGCGAAGACGAAAAAAAAGTTCGGTTGTAGTTTACGCTTGTGCCTTGTTCTTTTCTTCTGCATTTTATTAGTCTGAAAAGATGTGCGTTCGCCATGGCTCGGTCAGTCACCTCTCAACATCGCCGGGCGCTAAATTTTTTCCCTCTATTTTCACGTGCTTTTGGCGACGGTTTCGGCGACGAGGGTCGTATCTATACATCCACATATTTTCCCATGAGACCATTGTGGAAAAGAAAAAAATAATAATTGATTTCCTTATTTGCGGCCACCGATCCGAGTTCCCGGCGGCGCAGCCGACAAAACGGAAAGTTAGCACAACAACGCCACCATTAACAACGATGACACTGGATCGGTGAACAGTGTCAACGATGCAGAACCAGCACCTACCCACCCACCACTGCGGGCACCGTTGCGCGTCATCCACTGTCGCTCCTGGATTAAGTTGGGCGAACATGTCTGGAAGAGGGCGCGCTAGACGCCACGTCGCGAAGAACGCGGCCGCGTCTCGTGGCGGGGCAGCCACTTGGCGCTTGATTTACGAGGTTCGCGACGGCGTATGGGGACCCAGCAGTGGCGTGAAATAGACGGGGAGACGCGCACACCATCTAGCCTCAGCGTCTGAACGAGTGCCTCGTGAGGAAACGATTCATCACACGACTGCCGCTACTCCGCCGCTCTCTGTGTGTTCTCTCTACTGCTGACGTTCCCCGGTCGCTCTCGTTTTCTGTCAGTGTGCGTCTGTGACCAAACACCTAACATCTACCCTGCCCCTCAACCGCGAACGGAGTAGAGTTATATGTCTCTCTATATCTCTTACATGAATGTGTAGGTGTGCCACTGGAGCACGCTCAAGATTAGGACACGCAGAATAAAAGTACACAAAATGAAATAAAAGTGGATGCAACTGTAAAGTGTTCGATTATCAGTTGATTAAATTCTATAATTCGTCATCCCTTCTCTGCATCCAGAGTTCTGTACAGGGGAGCACTGGAACGCATGTATCTCTTCACCTGAGCCTGCAATTCCCTCCTTGTTTAGTACAGCTAGCTTTTTTTCGCCTTTGTTATGTGCGGTGTAACTTACTAATATTGCCAACGCTTCTTGATCTTACCAATCGTGAAACGCCGTCGCAAAACCTGACTGTTTCTTCTGGCCTTTTTGTGGAGTTTTCTTCCTGTAAGAAAGTCGCCCTCTCCAAGAGTATACTTTCAGTCCGGGGCTCCTGGAGCGGCTGCCGTAACCCTTGCTGCTTGGCCCTGAGCTTTCGCTGGTCATCATATCCAAAGAAAAAAGAGCGGCTTCCCATTGGCTCGATTGTGCTCAGTACTTGAACTCTATTTTATAGCAAGACTTTCGCGCATTTTCGTGTTCGTTAGAATAACGTAGGAGTATAACGTCATCTCTCTGGTGTTGGGCTGAGCGCGTCGCCGGACAAGTCGGCAGGGCCATCTCGAAGCTTGTTTTAACGTTTTCCGCTTCCGCTGAATTTAAACCAAGCAAGCTTAGCTAAGCATGTGGCGATTACGTAGATTCTTTCTTTTTATTTCAAACCAGGACAACTTGCTTACTCTAAATATCGTTCTGTACAAGCTCTGCTTCACGATGAATGCACTGTTCTGCACACGTATGTCTGTAATCGATGCATCACTGTTTGTTTTGCTTTTTTGTTTGTTTGTTTGTTTTTTGCCGCGAAGTTTCCTGATTTTGGTCGCAGAGGGCACACTGAGAGGGATAAGGAGTTAGGGGCATGTCAAAGTATAGTCACATTAGCGTACTCACGTATGCGCCTTTTAAGTGTTGTGCTTGCTGAAAATTACGCATGGGAACTGTTCCCATGCGTAGGAGGAAGTCTTCAGCAACCACACTTAAAAGCTTAAAATCCCGGCCACGGCGGCCGCTTTTCGGTGGAAGCGAAAAGCAAGGCAACCGTGTACTACCATAGCCTTCTTTGTATAATATACGATGTCACTATGCGATGGGAGAGGCCCTATCCCTGCAGTGGGTATAGTCCGGCTGATAATCATGATGATTATGGTAGTGATGGTGGTGGTGGAAATTTCCCGAGTCATCCACTACACGGCATCACTCATGCCAGGTGGGGCTTAGGGACATTAAACCATGAAAATAAAACCAAACGAAACAACTCTCGCTTTTTTATCCAATGACACTGCGTGGAATAGCATTCATCTATGTTGCTCACGCTTGGTTCTTACAGACGTAGAGCGCGAGCTCAGGCTAAAATAGCAAGGGGTGATAAGTTCAGTTCGCCTCCACGCTCCAATATTTTAGGTCGCCGATAACTTGTCCCCGCCAACTTGTCCCCGCCATTGATCAACAGGACGATTGCGACGACACGCTTTCGCTGCCAAGAAAGCGAGCCTTTTAGAGGCATGATTCGCTGAGGATCACTTTTTATCCGCTTCGGAGAATAAGCAGAAGAGTCAGTTAAATCCATGGAATGCTACTCGCATGGTCGTAAACTATAGTCGCGAAACGCAAGCGCCGGTATTTTTTTTCTCTACAGATATATACCATTGCTTTATACTCACAAGCAACTACTATTTATCGCGACGCACGAACAACAAATCGACTGGATATATTTCTCTCCGCTAGAGCTATTTGTGTTATTTTAATGTTTCTTCGGAAGTGCAGTGAATATTTAATGCGCACGTCCAATGCCGCCATCCTTCTGAAGGTCAAAATCGCAAGATCGCTGCACTTTTGATATGAAAATTTGACTCCAGTGGCGATATTTCATCGCAGCTTATTTCCTCAGCAGCCCGCGCATAATTTTCTGTGCGAAGATACCGCATTTGACAACTTATTCATTGATATATGTTAGGGGTGTCATTCGCGTGGAATTGTTTTTTGTGGGATGTGAGGCGAAGGCAGAGCCTATACCTCATTGCCGTCGAATGGTCCGCTTTCAAGCTCTTCGCTCCGTTCGATGGCAAGAACACTTCTTTGCGTTGTACGACGCTACTACAGTGTGTAGTTTTACTCCTTTCGGAGGAGTGCCTTTACTCTATTCACAGGAGTAGCGCAGTACTCCATCAGTGGAGTCCGATTACTTCATGGCTAGAGAGAGTTCTTTTACTCTGGAAAAGGGAGTCGTATATGGGACAAGCGAAAACTCCTCCAAATGGAGTTCTAGTACTCCTTCTGTTCTTAGAGTGAGCTAGAACGATTGCCGGGCATACCGTAGGTCTTAGGTGTCATTCTAGGCGCCTACAGGAAGAATACCAGAAGCAACACATGCGATGAAGGGCCAAAAATACAAATCACTCAATTGCGTAATCACTCACTGAAAATGGTTGCTGCAATCAGTGTTATTTCGTTGAGTGTCCCTGGCATTAGTAGGCACCTTGTGTCACTACGCCCGCAGCGTTGCGGCGAATTTCGTAGCCAGTAAAAGTAGGGTTGTGGCAGCACTACGTTTTCAAAACCGCACCGAACATAAATAATGTAGCCACAACTGAAAAGAATGCCAACCGAACAGTGATAGAACTGAGTGGACTATGAATTGGGGATATTTACGAATATTTCCATTTGTGATATTATGATATTATATGCAGAAAAGGTGTGATTGTAGGATAAGCTAAGCACTGCAGACGGCGCTGCGGTACGCACTCTAACTTGCGGGCATATACATATAGCTGTTAAATGAAGCAACATTGATATCAGCTATATAGTCCGTACGCAACACGTGTTCAGTGCAAGAACTATATGCCCGTCTACTCATACGTATAACCAAATTGCATTTTCATAATTGAGAGGACAGCGAATCAACTTGCATCAACTTGAATCAACTTAAGAAGTGGAGAAGTGCGAGAGCTACATGCGATATCGATTGTGCATGTCATTACATGACGCTCAAAATCGATGAAGAGTGGCAGATTTTGCGAAAATGAACCATGCCATGTGGGAATTCAACATTCCCTTCCTCCGCACGACGCGGTGAACGCCCTCTCTCTCACGGGGACCCCTCATCTTTCCCCTCCTGGCCTCCTGGCCTCCTTCTGCATCCGCAGACGACACTGCGACGCCGGAGCGCGCGGATGCTGCTGCGATACCGAGGAAGAAAATTGGGCACTCCCAATAAACAGCTTGACCCGCTGGCTGTGCCTCTGTGTTTCGTTTTTCCCTGCCACCGATGTGGTCAGAGCTAGCGATGTGGCTTCGGTTCTCAGTGCGAAGCCGGAGACCCGTGAGAACCCCCACAACTACTAGCTCCAGTTGCGGAATAGCCCACCAAAACTCGGCATTCTTGACGGATATGGTCTGCTCGGTTTCACCACAGGGCAATGTCTGGCTTTAATGAGCCCATAAATGCTGCTTTAGGAACGTAATTTTAACACGAGCACAAATGAGGAAGCCAGGTGAGCTCGAAATAAACAGGTCAGGCGCCTGGCTCCAATAGCAGGCGCGTTCTCCAGCTCCTGGAGGCTTGGCTCACCGCCTTCATCAGGAAATAGCGCTCGAAACTAACGACATTAAACGTGGCGGCTCCGCTTCTCACAGCACTGTGCGCCGCACTGTCATGCTTCAACTAGGAATCTGACATGTTTTTATGCAATAACGTATTGGGACTAAAAGCGAGTGGCGGAGACATCAAACTCTCTACCCGCCATGCGAGAGTTCTTCTCTCACCTGCCAATGCACGGAAGCACCAGCTGCGGCCTGCCACTGTTGGCAGGTGTCAAAGTGAAGAGAGAGGGAAATGCATCTCCCTTAATCCTGGAGAGAGGAGGCGAGAACGAAAGGTGACGGCCACATGAAGACGAAAGGTTATAATAATTTCTGCTCATAACGATGATACTAATTATACTGCCACATTGTCATAGCTAGTGGCAATTAGGCGTCCTCCAAGTTTTTTTCTTTTTTTGTGCCCAAGCATCAGAAGTCTGACTGATCTCAGCATAGTTATCTAAATAGTACTCGTATTCCTTGTGCTGGCAGTGGCTTCATTCCCTACTCCAGTGGTTCTCAGTCATGGGCGTGGCGAGGTCCCCTTATGGGCCAGTAGAAGTGATGGGGGACTCATTGAGACCGGGGAGAGGCTATCTTGTGTGGGAGCAGGTCACTGTATTAAGATTGAGCCGAGGCTAAATTGGCCTTTAAAAAACGCGCACTTGGTAAGCCAGCCCACCACGGTCTGCAGAGGACGTGGGCAAGAGACGACGCGTCGGCGCTGGTGTATATGATCTTGACTGGAACGACCTACCTAACGACATCACAGCCATCACGTCCTAATGCAACCTTGCCAATCACGTTACCAGTCATGTTTCGTTACGTTATGAGCTGCTCATCAAAATATATTTGCACACTCCTTATGTAATACCCCTCGTGGGTCTTTAAGGTAATAAAATGAAATGAAGGGATTCGACTCCTTCCAACACCGCGCCGCTCACTCTTCGGACATCTGAGACGCTTTGCGTTGCAACCCCGCGTCCAGCAGTTCAGCCAGAGCTCGAGTTTCTCCGATGCCAGCATCAAAAACGTGACGCTCTTTCTCGCGCCCGCTTCCGTACTCCTCTCGCGTTTCTTTCGCTTTGAGAAACTGAAATCAGCTTCGAAACCTCCATGTTTTTAATCCTGCAAAACTGTCTCAGACAGACTAGAGATACGTGCTTGCGAGAACTTTCGCGTGTGTGTGTGTGTGTGTGTGTGTGCGTGTGTGCGTGTGCGTGTGTGTGTGTGTGTGTGTGTGTGTGTGTGTGTGTGTGTGTGTGTGTGTGTGTGTGTGTGTGTGTGTGTGTGTGTGTGTGTGTGTGTGTGTGTGTGTGTGTGTGTGTGTGTGTGTGTGTGTGTGTGTGTGTGTGTGTGTGTGTGTGTGTGTGTGTGTGTGTGTGTGTGTGTGTGTGTTTGCGTGCGCGCGCGCGCGTGCGTGCGTGCGCATGCGCGGGAGGGGGGGGGATCACGGACCCCGAAAATCGCTTTGCGGACATCGCTTTGAGAAACACTGCACTACTCATTGTGCTGCCAGAGATTCGTTCAGTAAGAGGGTTGACGTAGATTGCTGGACTCGTCATCAGTGACGCAGAGTGAGGAAAAAAAAAGTTCTGTTCACTCTGACGCCCCTTCCGGTAGTGCTGGGGGACAACGAGAAGATTCCACAAACTCTAGCAGTTCTTTATTGCCATGTCGTCGTTATTTTGGCCAAAGAGTATCTAGCTTATATTTGGTTCCGTTTCTGCCTACGAGACGCTGTAGGAGAGCAAGCTGTAGAAGAGTGACGTGGTGTTTCGCATGAGAACGTCGGAGTTGCTGGAATTGGGCGTATATTACTGATCAGTGTTTGGGGATTTATGCGCTACTAGCTACTCAAGGGGACGGATGAAACACATATGTAGCTAGTAGCGCACAGGTGTCCTAATATGATAAACCAACTGACCCCTGTGTTAGAATTGTTACTGACCAGAGCTTGTTCTACATGTTTAGGTGCGTCTGTTGACATACAGCAGCATTAATTTACTGATGAATGTAGCATCAAGTACAGCCAACCAGAACAACGGTGCTCACTTAATGTACCACACGAATCAGAGTGATAAAATGAACAGGATGTGACTTGCCTTATACACGCTAAACTATAAAAGGTTATGCCAAGGTCGCCTGAGTGCGCATTGCTGGGCTGTTTAAATTCACAGCAGACCATCGTATTAATCTCAGTCGGCTTTTTTCCTTACTGGGCCACTTTTCTGACGCTACGCTTGACCATTAATTCCCTTATCTTGTAGTGAGAGCTGCACTACGCTAGGCAGAGCCGAGTTTCGCGTAGTCAGCCGGAGCCAGAACTGCGCATGCGCTGTTACCATGGCAACCAGCTGCGCCGTTCCACATGTGTTTCGCAGCTGCGCCTGGCTACGGAGCTTGACGTATAGAAATAAACTGTAGAAGAACGGCAGATTGGGATAATTGACAGTGATTCATAACGAGAAGTAATCTAAACAGCGCTAGACGACGGGACAAAAGGAAAAAAGAGACGAACACGGCGCTGAGGTTATGCGCTTCGCTAATGTGCTACATGGGTGAAGTTGACGGTGAGTGCATGTACTGTGGGCGGCATCTTCGCCGGTTGCGAGAAGCTGCTTCGGACGAGCCCGAAATGGTTGCTTGGGGTGAAGACGCCCGTCAAGATAAGAATGAAGCTCGAATGGCTTTCGGAACGGTTTCGGAATTACGCCTCATTCTATGTGACTTTAACCGTAAAGCAACGGCTTCAGCGACAGGGTGAAGCGAAATTTTGACTTTGACTTAGTCTCGGATCCGCACGTTCAGAACACTCTGAGGGGAATTGATAGTGACTTCGTCTACTAACGAGAAACATTCAAGTATACATTCTGTGTGTCAAAGATTGAAACGGCGGCAAACCAATTTACAGACCACCGATCGTACTCCGCGTCTCCATCAAAGCAATGAACGTCGAGGAATTATGAGAATAAACTTGTGTTTTACAAACATATATACCGATACGCAAGTGTGTCTTTAATTTCTTAGCCGGTATAGCCAAACCGAAGCTAAACCAAAGCAAACCCAAGCTAAAGGTAGCTCTCTCTCTGCGTATACCTTGGCCTATCTGAGCTAAGCCACCGACAATTTTTTCCGCACACACAAGATTCCCCTGGCAATTGCAGGTTTTTTAGGGGGCTAAGCGCCCTGTATAAATTTATTTTACAGCCGTATCGCTGCGTTTTTGGGATTACTTATTTGTTATATGTATAAGATTACAGGAAACATTCATATGCGCTAGTGATCGACTTAATTAATTTGATTACTCGAGCAGCGAACCCCGTTAGGCTAGTTAGTTTGGTCAAACTACTTGAGCAAAAAAAAAAAGGGGGGGGGGGGGGGGGCGGTCAGAAAGAGAGAGAAAAAAAAGGACATGATCAGTGCTTTGTCCCGTCCTCTTTTCCATAGCTAATCTATTCTGTGTGCTTGCGACAAGCAGCCCGAGTAGTATGAGATTAACTGCTAAACGCGTAACTAAAAAGCTAAAATGCAGTTCAGCGTAGAGCCAATTTATGCTTTGGGTATGTATCGTTATCATTTAATAACATTCGCGTGTATTAGTTACTATAGCTGTGTGTCTCTAACTGTGGCAGCGTGTGTGTGTGTGTGGGGGGGGGGGGGGGGGGGGTGCGTGCGTGCAAATACTTGTCAAAGCGCGGCGCTCTGGAAGAGTTGCCGCGCGGCGACGTGGCTGCCTCGGCGATGCAGGCCCGTATACCTGTACACCCGTGGATAAAAGTTGTATACTCCACGCGCTGCGAGAAAACTGCCCGCCAGATTTTTCCGACAGAGAAGCAATTATTTCTGAGATATGCATAACGTACCCTCCTTGATATACTTGCCATCTTCTGCAAGGAATTTTGTGTGGCACTTTTTTCTACTGAAAAAATGCAATCGTTGTGGTTCGTGTGGAGTATACCACTTTTGTCCACGGGTGTACGTACATATACATGCTCGGTCAACCATGATGTGCGCCTCTTATGACTCCTTTCCCCTTGCGAACTGCAATGGTATATAAGCTGCGATGCCTTCCCGCCTGAAGAAAACTTCGATCCAGAAATCTGCTCTGTTACCATCTCTTTTCTTTTGGGCCTGCTTCACTACACTCTTTGCAAGGTTTAAAAAATTAATCACAGCACTTTGACCCCTGTTACACCCAACAAGGACAGATAGCTGTACGATTATGTTTATTTTCGGATTCTACTCGTCGAAAAATTTTCAACGATGTATGGCTTGGTGCTGTAGATTAAGTATTTATCACAAATTAACTAATTAACAGCAATAAGTTAAGACATAAAATTAGTCCAAGGCACGCATACAAGACATAAGCTAATCAACAATATATATGACTGAATAATGTAGCTTCATGTTCTATTTTTATTCCTAATTATCTAATTAACAGTAAATTATTAATGTCCAAACCTAGTCAAATGCAATATTACTAGACCTAAGCTATTCAATGTAATGTGCGAAGTTTAGTATTTGATAGGAATGAACTAATTAACAGTAGTCAATTATCATGCGTAATTAGTAAGCGGTCATGTGGAGATGAACCAGTTCACTATAGCACACGAGAGACTTGTCACATAAGCGAGACTTGTCACTAAGCATCCCAATATGACTTTCGCTCAGCTTGAAGGTCATCTGGGCTTGTACCTGGAGTAGCAGACCTATCGCTCTGAAATGTTTTTATGCGACCTTCCCGGGCTTGTACCTGGAGTAGCAGACGTATCACTCTCAAATGTTTTTATACGACCGTCTCATGCTTTTGACGGGACCTTCAGGTGCTTCCCGCTAGGCCCCGGGCCGCCATGCTAAAGCTGATTTTGGTGCAAGTACTAGCTTGCAACACCCCTCAGTGGCAACCCGCTGCTCATCTTTTTTATAACTGCTGACTCTGACCCACAAGTCTTTGTTACTACGATATCTAAAGAGCCGCATTTAATAGCCAAAGAAAGCACCAAGAATGCCTTACGTATCAGTGTAGACGCGCATTCCGTATCGAATTTCTGAAACCTTCTTGAAAAATTATACTGCATTTCAACACTAAACGTGTGGCAAGACGGTTGCTCATTAACTAACCTCTGTGTTCGCGCCCTATTCTAACCACGTAGGATTTTTATGTTGTAAGCGATTTTAACTATGCTTTAATATCGTTAAGATGCGATCCCGCAGAACTATTCTTTTGAGTACATGCATTTCATAGGACACACTTCATTTCAAGAAGGGGAAGGCGCTTCTGGAATATGATGCGCGATGATGGAGTCAACAGCCAAACTCTTGACCTCCTGCTTAAATAGTTGTCACCTTCAGAAGGGTGGGGGATCTGTATGTCCCCGCGTATCTCTCACGAAGGCAGTTAGAGTGCTTTGAAAACTTGTAATCTGCGAAGAGATAATTATTTAACCCCTGCAGCGACATTGGGTTAAAAAAAAAATAAAACTAACATTTATGTCTGCGAGGTGATATGCAAGGATGACCCCATGCTGCTGATTGGGCCCATTGAAGCTATCGCTTCATAATGAACTTAAGATGGAACTTAAGTCTGCGAATTTTTTTAAAGATTAGTGGCGCTGGTTGTTTCCACTTTGGAGCTCAGTTAGGAAATAAGTCGATTGAGCAAAATATTCTCCGCTCTCTTCCAACCGGCATCCTTAAAAGTGACCGCCGTCCAAGCTAGACTAACTATGTGGTCAGAGGCCAAGTGTCTTGAATAAATTACTGTCCATTCTCTTTCTCTCTACGGCTATCAAGTCGAATACAGTAATGAGTGATTCAATTTGTTCGGTTATGGTACATAAAGAAGAATGCAAAATAGTGGAAAATTTCGCTTACAAGTACGACGCTGTGAGAGAAAGGACGAAGCAGGAAGCATGAAGAGACGTGAAGGGACTGGGGTGTAGAGGAGAGGGGGGGGAGTCAAATTTTTTTTACTGTTTACGTGGGTTATTTATGACGGTAAAAAGCATATACCCTACATGAAAATCTAAAATGTGGCGCAGCAGGTATAGGTATGCCACTGCAGCGCCAAACAACAACGCTGAGTCCTCCAACAAGCATAGTTTTCCAGCACATTTTTTGTTCGGTTGGCTTTGTTTGCGAAAAAAAAAAAAAAGCGTCTTTTGTGGAGTGGCTACACACTCGTCTAGTTCACAGTGTGCAACGGCAGAGGCTTTAGAAATGCTCCGAGGACCGTTCTGCGTGTACGGTTAATTGGATTACTCCCAGCCCACGGCAGTGGCTTGCAAAACCCACAGCTCGTTTAACATGTCCTCCTTGCAATCAGGCCAGGCGCGCACGCACGCGATATGGGATTCTGGGCTACACAAATATAAGCAAGACGGCCCCTCCTCCTACAACCGCCTGTGAAGAAAAAAAAAAACACGAAATAAAAAATTACAAATTTAGATGGCCAACTAGGCATACATCAGTGAAGCAGCGGCTGGACGTCCACACGATAAAAAGCCTCCATGCTCGATGCTCTACTCCCGAACGAAATGCAGGGCACGAATTCTGCTTGACAAAGCCTCTGGGCGTTGCAGAGTGATGCAAATGAGGCAACCGACAAACTCGATGGCGTTGTTGCCTTCGGAGCTGGATTCAGCAGCTTCAACTTCATCTCTGCTGCTTCTTTTTTCACAGCTACCTCTATGCCATGCAGAGCATTGTCTCGCGCCGTGCGTTCTATTTTTTCCCCGTTACTTTCTTCTTTCGTTCTGAAGGCAAGCTTTGTGGGCTGGGGCGATAGAAAGATCGTAAAGAACAAAGGTGCGGATGTGGGGAGAAAGTTGGACGCCGAGTCTGCACACATGTTGTGCCGAGAAGAGAGACCCAAAGCAAATGGCTTCGTATGCACGAGGTAAGAGCAGATGAACTTTTAAAACAAAAACGCGCTAAGCAAAGGAACAAGAAGTAGGGAAGCAATTGAAAACGTCGACTAAGGTGGAAAAAAGGAAAAAAATAGTGTCTTCAGAAGAAAGCGGCAAGGCCATGGGGTAATAAAATCGAAATATATAAAGGCAACAAGGGCGGACACGGTAACTTTTCTTTTCTTTTTTTGCTGTCCTGGAGGCGTATATAGTGCGTTTGACGACGTAAGCGAACACTGCCTGTACGGCTCTTGAGCTCTCTGTCTGTAAAAATCGCCGAACACGAGCACCGGGGAGTGAAAAAAAAAAAAATATATATATATATATATCGAGAGGCATAAATCGGAGGCGATAAAAATCGCGCCGTTTCCATCGGAAAACGCGCCGAATTCTTCGCGCGTTTCTTGCACTTTCGCTGAGTCCGTGACTTCGTGTGTGTATGGCGCTAACTTTGTGATTTCCCCGCCAAACGATCGCTTCTCCTTCCATCTTGGACTTGCGCTGAGAAAAACAACTTGTCTTGTTGCCTCCCCCGCTTTTTTTCAGCAGTTTCCTCCCGTCTGCTTTCTTTTTCTGCATCACGTTCGAGAGCTCTTACGAAGGCTTTACTTCACCGGTGAAAAATGTAGCGAATTGCGCTCGAGTTGTCGTGAGAGCAGAAATAAGTTTTTCTCTGGTTCTTCGTATATGAACGCTCCTTGATAAAATATATATGTGGGCATTTATTTTCTTGCAGCATAGCTGCGAAGTTCTTCGCAGCAGGGGAAAAAATATTCTTTATTTTCGGCTGGGATGATTCGTCAGAGGGGTGCATATTTTCGCCTGAACTCAGTGTACGTACTCTTTAACCTAACTGCCCGGCTTCTGGTTGCATTTCTTCAAGAACGGGGATTTAGGGAATTTTTCTTGGATTTGATATTTAAGGCATGTCCTCCTGCAGAGTACACTCCCTCCCTTCTTAACATCCCAAAGCGCCTCAAGCTATGAGAGACGCCGCAGTGGAGGCTCTGGAATTTTCGACCACATGGAGTTCTTTAACACGTACTGACATCGCACAGCACAAGGGAGCCTAGCTTTTCGCCTACATCGAAAAGTGGCCGCCACGGTTCAGCAGTATAGCTAACACCTTAACCACCACTTCGGGGCTTCTCATCTAGGATGTATAGGTGCATACACCTTGACATGTCTGAGACTAGCAGATCCGCTGCCTGGTATGGAGCTGGAACTATGATTTGTAAACGACTTCTGGCCTTCATCTGCAGAAGCATCGCGCGTTACTCTCAAATGATTCAGCGAAGCTCAGATATTCTAAATGCAGGCAATTGGCAGCTAGGACGCTCTCCAACGATTCGCTTGCGATTTGTGAAGGTGTGCACTACTCTAACACTGTGAGCAGAACACTCGCAAAACACGCACTGACAATGTCCCCAATGATCACAGACGATTCTCCGGCGGCTCGCAGAATGCGTGCATATTATTCACACACGGCTCACAGAAGTGCCCATTAACGGCTCGTACGCGACGAGCAGACGACCAATAGACGACAAGCAGACGACGAGTATGCTTTGTGGTTCAGCGACAGCTCAAGCAGCAAGTTTTCCACTTGTTGGTTTGGTGAGAACTGATGGAATCTCACTTTTCTTGTATATTTATTACTTTTTATTCAACAACAACTGCAAAAAAAAAAAAAAAAAAAACTTCTTCCTGTCCAGTCAGACGCGGCTTAGCATGGTTTAGGTATCGTTCGAGTTCAGTCAATTAAATTTTTACTGGCAATTATGACCACTTCAAAGCCTCAGTATTTTGATTCCGTCAAAGTGAAGCAACTGTTATCCAAAACGAAATGAATGTCTATAGTGAGAAACTTTACAAAAAAGAAAAAAAAAAGAAACTTCAGCCTTCCGAATCGACAGCTCTCCACTAATCGCATATTGGCAGTGGAAATCCTTCCAGCGAAATTAATTAAGTTCCCGACCATTAAGACTTCTTACTGGTACTCCTGCTTCAGTTCGATAAGACGCGCCTTATACACCGCTTGCGAGAATAATCGCAAAGCTCACGCATGGGCCGGGCTGTAGACAGCGAACTTGCGAGAAAAAAGCTTATGAAGCGCTTACATTCCGTCTCGAACCAAGTGCGAACCGCTAACGATTTCGCTTTGGGCCTGCTTTCATGAGCGACCGTATATAATTACCGCTCTTTAACTTATTCAAAACTACGCATATGAGGCTTCTTAAGTAGTACTCTGGTCAGAATTCGGCCCTCTTCCTGACGATTCATTAAAAGTTCTGACCGTACGCAGCCTTACATATCCGGGGCTCTCGCGCCTAATACGATTCGGCTATAGGCGCAGCCCCCGTTAATTCACGCGGACGAGAATGACGCATCAACAGCGCATTGATCATTTCCTCCGAGATAATTAATTCAGGCACCGATCATGCATGCGAGCCCTGCTGCGCCTGGGCGCAGTCAGTCATCATTTGAAAGTTCGTAAAAAACACACGAAACGCCGGCTAACCTGTGTTTTGCAATGAATAATCGACTTTTCTTCATTCACGCAAAGTGTTCTCCGCGTTCGCAATCGGGCCTCTGTACATACACCTATAAGAATAATTACATTGTTATAATATTTGGTTACATAAAAGGATAGTAGTAGTCTAGCCAGCACTAATAAGGTGGGGTTGAGTGGACACATTCAGGTGCACGTGCATCGCGAAAACGACGGGATGCGTTGCGATGTAAGTGCAAGTTTCAGATACATCACAACTGAACTTTAAACAGAAAGCTTGCTGAACGCAGTGTTACATTCTGGAACTGTGTTTTTAGAAACCTGATTTTTATCGGATATATTTCTTGGATGGCCTTTGTGGAATCTGTGCCAGTTTGTTATGCATCACAACTCTTTAATCAATTCATGATCCGCGAGCGCGATGTCGATTCCACGCCGGCAAGAAAGACTGGTTAAAAATTGATCTACGTACGCAGTCGTGCTTTAATATGGACGCTGACCTTTGAGTAAAACTGCCCATAAAGCGAATTTTCCACATCAACGGGTCGCTGAAGAAATATTCAAAATATATTTAATGAAACTAACGTGAGCGTTAACGGAAACGATTTTTTTTTTTTTGCCTCTAAGTCACAAACTCCTGAACGCAATTAGTCGCCTTCACCAAGCCATAATCTGTGGCAACTGATTCACAATGAAAGACTGCATACAAGGAGGTTATTGACTGCATATCAACTCTACAATGACGCCCAGCATTGGCGACGCTAGCGCAATGGGTGACACATAGAACTTTTTCCTGAAACGTTTTGATCCTGGTCTTTCCTGAAAACTTTGCTAGTATTCTCATGCGGTTGGCGGCGCAAGTGGTAGATGTCTTCAAAAAATATAAGAACGGCGAAGAGAACAAATGCAATGAAAATGTAGAAATCAAAACCGAAATCTGAAACTCTGGTCCCCTAGTGTCAGTCAAAATAACTATTTGTTCACAAGAATGAAAAAAAAACGCAAGAAAAAAATTATACAAAATTTTTATATAAATTTTGCACAATTTGTTTTGGACCTGACAGAGAAAAGTGCTTGTGTTTTTTTTTACAAGGTTTCGACCGATCTCGAACAGATGGCACTTTTTGTCAAGTTTGGTGGCGACACCTTTGGGGCATTACGACAGGCATTCATTCCACTGCGCTCGTGGTTCAAAATGGCGATCTTGACAGCGCCGTCGCTATTGCTTACTATCGTGCTTGTAGCGTCAAACGCGCACTTCACCGCCAGCCAGCACCTTGTCGAGCTTGATGAGTACAGCTGGAGCCAGCTACTCGAAGGAGAATGGATGGTTGAATTGTGAGTGTCCAGCAGTTTTCTACTTTTCCATCGCAAAAGTCGGTGTTAGGTACCCTGGGGCGGGGTTTCCAACCTGAATGGGCCTTTTTGAAAATTGCGTCTTATCGGCGCAGTGCCGATCTACGCATTTATGAAAGCACGGCTGTCTTACCACCAGTGCATCATTGGCTGTTTTATTCCGGCATTCTAAAGCGCCGACTTGAGGGTAGTTTCAAGAAAACAACGTGATCGCTTTTTGGCAAAAAGCTGTCTTGAAACTGCCAGCGTGCAAAATGCGTTTCTCGTTCTTTATCTTCCAGCTTCGCGCCTTGGTGTCCGGCTTGCAAGGCACTTGGGCCTATCTGGAAGGAGTTCTCGGCATGGAGCAAAGACCTGGGCGTTAGAGTCGCCCACGTTGACGTCACTGCGAACCCAGGTGACGAGCGAGAAGTGAAACGAAAAAAAGAAAGAAAAAAAAAAAGTGAACTGCGCGATTGTTGCTAGCAGGATCGTATTTCTTTTCGAAGGCATTCTTCGAAAAGTTCCATGTACGCTAGGGTTATGTTTCATTTCCAGGGCTCAGCGGGAGATTCATGGTGACTGCGCTGCCTACAATTTATCAGTAAGTCAGCTCATTTTATCTTTCTTCTCATTCTTGCCTTCTAGATTACTGGAACATGTCGTATAGGGTTGCATAAAGCATTGTTGGAGATGTCATGAACGTGTCATAAGAGTTAGTACTGATTTGGTCATATGCATATGCCCTGTGGGAATGTGAGCGGCAAATCTGCCCAGCATTCTCAATGCAGGAACAATTGCTAGACGTTCTTATTGTGCATCATTATTGCCTGCACTGTTCGGCTGATTCGGCTGACTTTCAGTATATGCCTGCTGTTTACTGTGCTGTGTGTGTAAGCAGTTGATATGTTACGCCTTCAATGTTACTGAGACCTTGTCAAGCAATGTGGTATAAGCATCTAATAAAGAGGCTCGAGCAAGACCTTGTGAGAAAAAAAATTAAAATTGAGGCAGGTGGGCATTGCTTGTTGACCATGCAATATATAATAAAGCTACATTATTTGTGCCTTGCAGATGTTTTAATTTTCCCACGTGTTCTTTATTTGTTCCTCCGCAGTGTTAAAGACGGCATCTTCAGGCAGTACCGTGGTTCGAGAGACAAAGAGTCATTCATCAATTTTGTTGAAGAAAAGAGGTGGCAGAGCATTGAGCCAGTGTCTTCATGGAAAGCTCCGCAGTCAATACAGTGAGTCTCGCTTCTTTGTTTGCCTACCTGTAGGGTGAGCATGGCTTGAAGGCTATTGTGGGGGCTAAACGAAAACTGGAAGAAACATGCACTATGCTAGAGGCTGCTATTGGTTTTTTCTGCCCAACGTTTTTTCATGCAGTCTGCTGTACAGATAAGGCAGCTGGTTTTGGAAAAGTTCTCCTGGTTCAACTTCTAAGGCTGTGCAGAAATGTTATTACTTTCAGTGACATCTCATGTACCATTATGGGAGTCTTGCGCCTGTTTTTATTGTAAGGCCTCCATGAAAGGTGTATTTAATTGGTGTAATGGGCCGATTTTAATACACAGAACTAGACAATGCATAGAAGACAAATGACATGCACATGCAGCACTTCGTGCAGGACCCCCTCCTCCCTTCCTTTTTTGCATCCATTGTTTTTTCTGTGAGTTGTCATGCACCTCAATATTCGATCATTCTCTAAGTAGAAAGATCATTTCACGTGCCTAGGTACCGCTGTTCCCATATTGACAGTCGCATCGATTCCATTGACATTGACAGTTACGGCCATTATGTTCATCTCATTTATTGCGAAACGCACGAGGCAAAAGAACTCTGAGGACAAACAGGCCAACTAACCTATCAGTTAATTCTGTCAGGGGTTGATATGGAATTGACCTGTAATAAGTATCACGTCGGCATCAAAAAACACTGCCGATTTAGCTTAGTTGCGCAAATATGAAGTATATGCGATATCACTTGCCACACATGAAACTTGTGCTTCCAAATCTGTGACTGTTTGTTCTGAAGTTCCATTTAGACCATTTGCCAAAACTATGCCAATGGCATCGCTATAGGCTCAGAGACAGCATTCCCTCAGTTCACGCAACCTGTTAGCTAGGGCAAGTCTCGTTGCCTCGGCATCGCCTAGAAGATTCTGTTCCCTTTGTTCAAGAGTCTCATTACCTGAAACGACTTTCGTGGCCTCAGTATTGGCTCGAAGATGCCGTTCCCTCTGTTCTTATACCACCTGCTGCCTCTGTGATAGCCGCACGTGTGCGATGCACCGCTGTCTGAGTGGCCACAGCTGTGTGACGACGACATACAATGCACAGTACATGGGGCATTCAGCCCGTAGTGCTTTATAATAGGATGCAGTATAAAAAAGACAGCAGTTGCTAACTATGGGCCATGGTACATTGTGTGTCCATTACTCTGCTTAACAGTAAAGCAAATCATTTTGTGAAATTTGACCACCCCAAAGAAGCCCCAGCCATCCAAATTCTTGAGCTTGTAATCTGGTCTGCTACGAAGTTATTTTTTGGTTAACCACAAATGTTTTAACAGCAGACTACTTTCTTTCATGGAGGAATTGCATGTGGTGGTTACTGCATACTTGAGTTGTATCCGACTGTAATGCAGTGGCCAGCGAAGCTGATCTGTTCATGCTGCTGCGGGATGAAAACCCAGTTGTGGCGATATTTTATTTTCTTTCAAGAGCAAAGCGGTGCTCACACAGACAGTGGCTGAGAGAAAGCTTTAGTGCTAGCACACTGAAAAAAAAAAAAAAAAAAGGTAAACCACTTTTTCCATTACGATTCATCCAGAAATGATCACTGCATTTTTGGGTTTTTTTTTTTTTTTTCCTACCTGCCTAATACCTGAACAAATGTGTAAAATTTCTTCCTCTAACCTTTTTCCTTTACGAGTATGCCACCTGTGTGGGGCAATTAATATTCCGTCTGACTCCCTTTTGCTGCTTTTTTAGGTTTATTTTTAATTGTTATTACTCGTCTACTGCCACTGCCTCAATGACTGACAGGATGTCACGAAAATTGAGTAAGAATTTTGCATTCACGGTCCTATGGTCCTTTGCAGGATGTCCCTAGTGGCACAGTTCTTCAAGCTGTCCATGGCCGTGAGGGTATGTGATGCTGTTCAGTTGTTCTTAGTTTGTCCTTCTCAATAGTTCTGCTCCTGAAAGTCGGCAAACGAGGAATTGGGATGGGCAGATTTGACACTAGCAGCATAGCATTTTCGTACATTTCTTTTCTCTTCTTTTCTTAACAGGTAAGTTTGTAAGAAGTGCTCGTGTTTTATCGTGCGGGCTAATATGGGCGACGGGACAGGTAAATTTAGTGTTTTCTCCAACTACATATTATGCTAACACATCACCTCATCTGCCATTTTGACTAGACAAATCCGCTACACCCATTTGTCCACAGCAGGCATTTCTTTGGGCACTGAAACAAGCTGTGAGTAGCTGTACTAGGTATAATGCTAGCATCATCTTGGCTCATACAGATACGCATATAGTTCCTGTGCTGACTCGATTAAAGTTTCAGGAGTCTTCCTCGTTTATGTCTGGCATCTCAGCGGACTCTGTGGGAAGCAGAAGAGTGCCCAGTGTATGTGAATATGTACATTACGGTAGAAAAATGCATAGGCAGTGGAAACAGAGTATGGGGCATGGTAGTAGAAGCTGATTGCTAGGTACATAAACGCATGCAAAATCACTCGAGTATAGAATATAGACAGATAGACTCATTTAAGCGTCATTTCGCAACATCTATATGAATTCACTGCACAAAAATCTGGCGAGGTATTATTGTATTTAGTCAGTTCTAATATGCCCTAGATCATAACTTCACGCTTGTTTTTCACAATCAGAAATATAAAACTGCAATGCTTTGATTGTATTGCACATCACATTTTCATTCTTTTAAAAATTGACCGATCTTCTCACCTGGAATGGGCAACCTTTAATTCAACCTTTCTAATGGTGATTTAATAAGTGGCGCCGCCTGAATTGGGTCTTTCTTTCAGTTGCCTGTTAGTCTTCAAAGCAGTAACTGATGCATTTTCGTAAAGTTTGTAAACCAGCTGGCTTTTAACTTTCTCCATCTTAGACCTTTTATACGCGCATGAGGTGCCTGACGCCCTCACACACGAGATCACTGTTTTTTTTTTTTTTTTTTTTTTTTTTTTGCTCTAAGTTTATGTCATAGTGAATTCGGTACGCCGTCACAACTGAAGCTCCTGTATTGGTTAAAGTTCATGATACTTTGATGACCCGGGGGTGGAGGGGAGCGGTGTGAACCGAATAACGACGACACAGCAGCCTCTCCAGAGAAAAAAATGACAGCTTAGACGGCTGTGCAGCTTCATTTTTATTCAGACCCATCTCCGGCACATGAACTGACTCCAAATCATTTGTTGGCTTTCTCGACACGCGAACGTCTCGATATCGTTAAAGTGTGAGGTTAATTGGCATCACACCGTGGTTAAGACGGGACGTTTTGACAGCATAAATGGGCCAGACAAGTAGGCGCTGTACTAGTGGTAATATTGCATAAAAACAAAAAAGCAGCTTTTTAGAAACAAACTGTAATGAAATCAGTTAAAACAAGAGAGCGAAGCGACGTCCACTTCCGAATACAGAAAAATTTTGTTAATGCAGCCTTCGACCCTAAATAACTGCCGAAAAACGTTTGCGTCACAATTTTATCTAATGAACAACTAAAACAGGTTTGTCTGTACATTTGAGGGGAAAGCTAAGTGACGATTTTTCGCGGATTCATCACCTCATAAGTCAATGCAATGAAGCAACTGCAAACCACAACGGTTCAGCATCATCATCATCATCAGCCTGACTATACCCACTGCAGGGCGAAGGCCTCTCCCATATTTCTCCACTTAACCCGGTTCTGTGCTAGTTGCATCCACTTGACCCCTGTGAACTTCTTAATCTCATCCGCCCACCTAACTTTCTGCTGCCCCCTGCTACGCTTTCATTCCCTTGGAATCCAGTTTGTTACCCTCAGCGACCATTGGTTATCCTCTCTTTCAGCATACATTAACGGAAAAAGCAGGTGGGCTGAAGAGAGAAAAATATCAGCATGCGTTAGAAGGACATCATGCCATCCCGAAAAAAAAAAGACGCGTGCAGCAGTGGCTGACACGGAATGACTGGCCACATTGGTCACTGAAAGTTGTACTTGGACATAGCATGCTTCAAGATTGAGAGGCGGACAGCAAAACCACTGCTGCTAACCATGACGAGAACCCTGGTACTCGAAAAAAAATTCCAAGTTGCTATTTTGTGGAGTGATGGCAATAGGGCATTGTTCGCATAGTCTCATTTTCATACTAGAATTTAACATGAGTGTCATTTTTAGCTGCTTTTTTTGTTTGTTGGTTGGTTGGTTGGCTTCTGGAAATGCTTGTATTAGAATTGAGTAAATATGGAAGATAGAATTGAGGCATTATATACTGAGTGAACCTGTCCGCAGTTGATGAAGCTTAGAATGCCCGGGTTCCGACATGTGTTGCTAGCGCTTTTCAAAACTTGTTTCTTTTCTAGGCCCTTCATACAACGCTGGTTGACTACTATGGAATTCCATACTGGGGCTCATACCTGCTCTTTGCTGTTGGAACAATTATTGTTGGCGCTCTGCTTGGACTGGTAAGAAAGATGCGTGTATAATATTGTGTGTTATTGTTGTCGCCTTATGGTAACTGCCACGTCTCGTATGTTTTACGGAGCTGAGATGGGATGGTAATAAGAGTCTGTGGCAGAACATTTGATGCCCAAGATGAGCCTCTTCCCGGCGTATGGATTAATGACTCCATCGGAGGGGCTAGTGCAGCTGGGGTGCTTGTCCTTTCTTGACATTTATGATAACTAACATTCTCTCATGAGGTGGGTGATTTGAACAGGCTGGAACGAGGCGGGTCCACGCAGCCATAGATTGTGTATAGGTGAAGCAATGCGATTATTGTGCAATAATCGGAGCAGTGCTCTTACAAATATTGTCATGCTAGGCCTGTGCAGCAGGTATATTTACTGGCTGCTGCTGACCGGTAAAAGTTATTGTACTACTGTCGCCAACTGTTTTTTCGAACTCCATGGTACCTGGGAAATGGTCTGAATTACTGAGCAGTCCGAAAAATCCTTAAATTTAACACAAAAAAAAACTTTTTTTTTTTTGCGAAAAATTGGCTTTACAAATCACGAACTTCATCGCCCCTAATATGTCGATAATAGGAAAGTTATAGCCCTTAGAGCATAACACGATCTGCCACTGGGATGTGCTTCCACATGCCGGCCATGCTAGTGCAGTCCGATATGGCAATTGCAGCCACAAGTGTGCGTATGCGCTGATTGGTGCCGACGGAACAGTCGTGCGTTCTGCCGGCGAAGCATGCAGCTCTCTCAAGGCATGTTCTGTGGTACCCCACAGAAGCGGATCATGCTAAGCAATTTCTATTACTCTAACTCTACATTTAGACTATCTCAACCTGTCATGCTTTCATGGCCATGCCACTTCATGGTATACTGTGAGACAACAACAGGCCATGTTCATACCATGAACGAATGCACGCACCACGCGAGCCAGTGACAATCAGTTTCCATGATTAACAATGGCAGCAAACTCCGCGAGATGGAATTCACGGGAAAAAAAGCGAGCGGAAAGAGAGCCGCTGTGAATGCACCGACCCCCCCACCCCCCCTCCTTTCTCTTCCACTGTTTCCTGCGGACAGTGGCGGTATCATGGCGGATATTGCTGGCGTTCCATTTTCAGTCCGATTCCACGCTCATTGTAGGGTACCGCGATGACGACGAGCATTCCCTTACTGCCTCTGCCTCATATGACAACGACGACCAAAGAGCCAAGCTAGTCTGTCCGCATGACTGCTTCGCCTAGCTTTCATGGCCACTCAAGACCGTGGTTGTTTGTGACAATTAGATATGCCCACTCACGTCTATGTCATGCCGAAAAAGTGAGTCCTCAGCCAAAAAAACAATCTCCACGGTATTGCTGGCAGCAAATTTGGTCCGAAATATCAGTAGATAAAATATACACGTTCCTATGGGCGCGTGACTGTTCCTGAATAAAGCCTGGAGTATCGCTCAAATCTGAATTGTTGGAGTCTGAAAAATCATCGGTTACTGCATTTAAAGTGATAACGGCAGTCATGTTAGTGACAGCTGATATTTGCTTTAGGCCTACGAATATGTTGTTCTTGTCCATTACAAGGTATCGGTGCTGGATGGTAGGCCTGCACAAATACTTGACGCTTAAGATATAAGCAGAGCATTCTGTTGTTTAAGTCATGTTTAATTCTAAGAGCTGGTATGTGTTACCTTTGTTTCTGGCAACGATAGTTATTCCTGAAGTATGCATTTAAGCTCAGCATAGAGTCACTGTTGCTGTTTTTTCTCATGATCACACTAGTCATGATCAAGAATTTTTTCTATGTGGGCTCAGTCCAGAGTAGCCTTCTTAGTGTACTGTTATGGTTGCAAATATGTCTGCAACGGCTCCCTTAAATCTCCAGTGCAACACATTTTCATTTCCACTTGTTGTGTGGGCACTTTCTTTTTACGTCTGTGAATGGAATTCATTAACATAATTTGTTGCTTTATTCTTCTAGTAGCTTCCCAGCAATGCAAAATAATTATTTGTTATTCAATTTGCCCCGCTGGGGTGGCGCAGTGGTTAGGGCGCTTGACTACTGTTTCCAAGAATGTGGCAATTTGCCCCGCTGGGGTGGCGCAGTGGTTAAGGTGCTTGACTACTGCTTCCAAGAATGTGGGATCAAATCCCAGCCTCGGCGGCCACTTTTCGATGGAGGCGAAAAGCAAGGCGCCCCTGTGCTGTGCGATGTCAGTGCACATTAAAGAGCGCCAGGCGGTCGAAATTTCCAGAGCCCTCCACTACAGCATCTCTCATAGCCTTAGTTGCTTTTGGACATTAAACCCAACAAACTAAACAACGTTAAAACGTCAAGTTGGGCTAGTTGGTAATTTCTTGTTGGAATCATTTTGTAGCGGTAAAAACACGGACACAAAGAACACGAAACACAAGGGACACCCGCTAGACTGCAACTAGTTTCTTACTGTGCAAATACATGAAATATATACATGACAATCATTAAGCACACAGGTGCCTCGTCATTGACACATGGTCTCACCCCCCCCCCCCTCCCCACACACACACACACACACTCCTCACCCTCTTTCCTTTGTGGCATGCGATTACGAAGATAAGTAATTTCTTTTTCTGCCAAAGCAAGGGAAGGGGTGCTAACACACATGTCGCCCACCTTGTCAGTTTGATAGGCTTCAATAATCTCCCTTTTTTTCTTGGCCCCCACGTACATCACGGACGTAGCATCACATACTGGAAAACAATCTTTGCAACTCTTGCAATGTCTCACCAATTCCGACTCTCCGGCCAGTGATTGAACAGCCCTACGGTGCTCTCTTATACGGTTATTCAAACACCTTCCAGTTTGGCCAATATATACTCTGCCACAGGCAAGCGGGATTGAGTACCGCTACAAAATGATTCCAACAAAAAACTAAACAAAACCACAGTGTCTCCCAATGACTTCTTCTCTTCTGCAGTTGATCGTGTTCATCATAGACGCAGTGTTCCCACCCAAACTGCCCCCATACAAACCTGTGAAGAAGTCGTCAGAGTCTGACAATGAACAGGAAGAAGAGGACGAGGGCAACGAGTCGGAAGGCGGAAAGTCGGTGAGTCTTCGTACTGCAATGTTTGTTTGTGTATTTTCTTGCAGTTCTGTTTATTCTAATTGTGCTGATGACATTCTAGTGCAATGAAGAGGTGTTTTGCTCATGTGTGTAGCCTGCCAATCTCAGTGTTCATACAAATTCAGCTATCACCGAGGTCTTGCAGCTTGGACCTTGTATATTCCAGTGCTGGCGCTAGCTTTTTTTTTACGGCTTTTTCTACTGTATTTACACTTAAACCTGGGCAAACCGGATTGGTAAACAGAATGGTAACCAAACTAAGAAATAAATGTAGGTGAAATCACAGTGGGAAAAAAAGGGACGACACTAAAGCAGCTGATGACTCAGGGCTGCTACGAGGAGTGGGGGAAAATGAGGGTCAGAGGCACCGTAGGTGACTTAAAGGAGAGCGCGCATACAACTGTGGTGCTGTTGGCAGGCTCCACCTTTGCCACACTCTTCACCTTGGGTCGCCAGCACTCTCAGCCATCCAGCTTCAAGCGGGAATGCCAAATTTCTACAAACTCTGTTTTAGCTAACTGATGGTTAGCATGGGGTGTTATCTCAAAGTCAACTTCTGCAACACCTTTGTTATGTATAGTTCTCAAATACGTGCACTTCAATGGGTTGTTGCAGAATATCGAAACACCAGAAAAGCCTAATAAAAGCAAGTGCGGGGCAAAACAGTTTGAGCCAGGGTCCATGATTTTCAGCCCAAAATACCCATCGTCCTGGTTTGCAGTAGGACATAACTAAAACATGTGCAAATTAAAAAAAAGAAAGCTTGACTAGGCAAAAGCCTAGTTAACAGTTAGCGTGAGCCCACATCTGGGTGTGGTGATAGTTGCTTCTCACTGACACTTCCTACGATCTCACTCCATCACGAGCCTCCTATTACTAACTTTTTCAGACACGGCAATTCCAAAAGTTCAAGGACCTCTGGTCATTTTCCTCAGCTCTGCTTTCATCACCTGCCACATCTAAGTCTTTCTATGCTGTGGGTCAGCTTCTCATTAGGTGTCAGCACTGTTTTGTTTTGGCTACAGGGATGTCGAGCCTTCATAGTCCCTGGCATACTTCGCATCAATCACTGCTAGCACTGCAAGAGAGCAACTGCTGTGGAATCATGCGCTTGTTTTCTGTTCATTATTTGGTTCTTTGGCCACCCGAGGATGGAATCTTGGCTGAGATCACTCTTGCCGAACGCTCTCACTTCTGGTTGAAGCTACTTGCCTATGCGCTGACGAGGTTAAGACTAAAGCTAGCAGGGGGGTAGTAAGGCCTGACGGCAGTAAACACCCTGTGGTCGTCCTCTCAAAGATAATGTAGGTTGTGAGCCCTGCACAGTATTATAGCTATGAGCGAAAGTGATAGGTGGGTTTTTTCGTGCTTGTTTTGTTTTCCTCCTTTATCTATGTATCTGTCAATGACAGCGTCCCTCCATTTTCTCACCTAGTTTTCCCCTTCTTTCTGCTGTTGCTGCCCATCTCTGTTCTCTTACCTCTTTCAGGTGCCATTTAACATTTCGGTTAAAAGCATGACTTTTTTTTTTTTTTTTTTTTACCTAAACAGCATACCCACACCTCATCACTCATTTTATTTTTTCGAGCGAAAAACACCAATGGCTAAGTTTTTGCAATCACTTAAAATGTTTATTGCACACTGTTAATATAATAAAATGTTAATGTTAACATATCAGAATCTATGAAATCAGCACTGTAGAGGTTTCACTCTCAGATTGTGTTTCGAAGATGCACATGATGCAAGAAATGCAAAAAAAAAGTAAGGCATTGTTACAGATGGAAAATTATCCGTCGGCAACAAAATGGTGGAAGACATGCTGCTGTACTCAGTATTTTGCAAAATATGTTTTGCCGGGCCATAAAATAGACGAAGGATACTGAATTTGCCTTGAAAGAGCGCGAGCTAGAGTGTACCGTTGGAAGAACCAGCTAGTTAACAAGGTACGCAATTGTGCATAAAGTATCCGGAAGGCTTTTGAATCGTTAGCTTTGGACTGACATTTTTTTTTTGTCATTATTCGTGGGCATTGACAGGCAATGCATTACTATATTTATATCATAAAGAGAAGAGATCAGAAGATAAGGGCTTCCATTGGATACAGTGCCTGATTTCCCTGACCAAAAGCATACAATGCAGTGAACAACATAGCCATCTCAAGAGGGGTAATTTGACACCTCCTTTTTCATTTGAGCCCTGATTATTTGGTCACAGTAACATATGAAAGGCATCAAATTATTTTGAAATGTCTGCACTCTATGTTTCGCGCAAATCTGTTCACAGTTTGATGAAACTAAATGGTGCCAGCCAAAAGAAGAGCGGTAGAAAGACTCCTCAACTCTCCTGAGGGATCCGAAATGGCTATGTATCTCCTTGCTTTGGGTTGGCACCATTTACATTTGTTAGATAGTTACATGGGGTTTTATGGTGCAAACGCAACTATGGCCATGTCGCACCAACCATTGACATTTGTAATGTACCATCCCTAACGGATGGTACTGAGTCAGACTTCTGACGACTTTAATCTCGTCACAGCTGATGGGATTTTTATTTATTTGCGGTAATGCGCTACCTGTCGATGCGTGCTGTTACAGTGTCAGACTGGCGTGGGCAGTGTTCAGATAGCAAGTGCAGTTGATGTTTCCTGATAACACTGGTTGGATAAGATTGTCCTCGGTGACCCTGACAGCGGCAAACCGTTCCTCTGGATTGCAGGACGACGACGTAATTCTGGACGACACAGAGCAGCAGCACGGCGACAATGCGGAGCTCAGGAAACGCAAAGTTGAGCAGCAGTGAGCACTGTGAGCAGCTTAAATCGAAGCTCTGCTGATGAGACTGTCTCCAAGATGGTGTTGCAGCCTCGTGAATCTGCTACCGGAAATTTCTTCAGCACACGAGTTTGTCTTCTCAGCCCCTCCTGTGGTTGAAGCACTTCTGCTCATGAAGAACTCTGGTGGCAGTCTTGTGAGCCAAGATTTGCTTTGTTTTTTTTTACCGTCTTATGCCTTTTCTTAGAAATCTTCTCTTTTGGGGGGCTTGTGAGTGGAGAGACTGTTTGCTTTGGTTGGGCTGCTGTAATGGTGCTTACACGTTGGCCGGTTGGAAAAACTTTCTCACTAGTTGTAAGTTGTATGATTGTGGGTCAGGTGGTCAAGAAGAATAGTATTTTATGAAACTTGTGGATAGTGAAACAAAGTGCAGAAAAGAAAATTGTTGGGTAAATTCTAAGTAGCAGTTAATTGTTGGCTTTCACGGATTGGATAAGATGGGTGCGTTTGAAGCATGCTGAAGATGACTGAAAAAATAGGAAGTAACAGATTTTCTTTTTTTTTTTTTTAGGATGTCATTTTCTTGTGTTAAAAACCTCAAACAAGTGAGAAAGCTGTTTTCTGCACCCATCTTATTCTTACAACTTTTGCTCAACATTAATTGTTGGGCCTTGCTGTTGATCGAGTCTTGTTCTATGACAGTTGCTGCAACTGCCAAAGCCGAAGTCACTGTAGGACTTTTGAGTTAACTCTGAGTGATGCAGGTGACATCATGTGCAGGTTTATCTCCTTCCTGATCCTCTTCTGACATAAAATCTAAAACCAAGAAAGAAGCATAGTCATTTCGTCACTGCCCATGGCATAGTGTGTTTAAAATTGATCCTCGCTGCATGTTGGGAGGGTTGAAACAGGATATTGTTATTATCTGTTCTGTGATACGCATCAAGCTTATTTGGAAGGAAAATTGAATCATCCATTTGTGTGCAGCACTGTTGACGGAACTTTTTCTAGTGAAGTCAAAAAGGTTTGGGGGGACAAAGAGGTGTGCGCAAAACTGAAAGGTCTACTCCAGCTATCTGTTAGCTGACAAGGGAAAAATAATAGCTTTTTGTTGTTTGTTTACTTAAAATGGTCTCGAAAAGAGTGCCTTAAGAAATGGTGCAGTTTGTTTTATAAGATTTATGAGAGAGAAAACTTGTGTCATATGCCTGTGCGTGTCTTTTACATGTTCAATCTTTAAAGAGCATTATGGTGGATGTTTTAGTGCTTTGCACAGCGTTCTAGAGCGGTAAACTGTTGTCACACGTGTTAGTGATTGGTCACCTGCCTGTACTTTTACTTTTTAAGTTCGAACTTTCCGTTCAAATATCCGTGCACGTGTTCAGCAGCCTTCACATGTTGTGTATGATTGGTCTTCTCTTAGAGAGGAATCTAGTACTCGTGTATTGTAGTACTTTTCCTTTTCTCGTCTAGCCATGTCCTTGCCCGCTCAGGACTTGTTTTCTGCCATGCAAAAGTTTATTGGCATTCTGTAACATGTACAGTTGACTCAGTTGACTTTCTCGGAGTCTATAGATATATATTGCAAGTTTCTCTGACTGACTGTGTTTGAGCTTGGCACTTCAGAAAGGCAGGGGCCAATTAAGAATGCATCGTGTGTTGTACAAGCTAGCCTCCTGAACATGGATCATTTGCAGTTTATGTACAGGGTGTGTGATTAACTCTGTCAAGTATCACAAAACCTTACGTTTACCTGACTTTACCTTTTTCAGTCGGTCTCAAAACTGTTGTCTTCAAGTTATTACTTGCAGATAAATGCTTTGTGTTGTCTGCTCGAATGCTTAGCAGTACTCTACAATGTGTGTATGGTCGGTGCATGTCTGCATCTTGCAAGTGACATGAGAGAGCAGAGTGGCTTAGGCTTAGTGCCGTTAGGCTTAAGTCGGTTAGGCTTAGATGTCGCATGCAGTTGGCTTAGTTACTTTTTTTTTTTTTTCTTGCTTTGCTGCTTGGGCATTCCAGTCAGAATCTGCAGCAACAGTTGTAGTGGCAGTGATCTCTACATGCAGGAGGCAGCTGATGCATTACATTGCAAAAGTTTGTTCAATGCTTGCAAAAAAGAGAACACGTGTTGGACCATCATCCTTCCTGGCTGTGAGATAATCTCTGCTTGTCTATACCTTCTTTTATGTCTTCAGGAGTAATGTAATTTGTAGCTTATTTATTGCAGTGTTATGTTTTTATTCTTTCTTACAAATGTGTTTTGTTCTCTTTCAAGACTGCTTCCTCTCATGTGGATTAAAGTGTGGTTTCTACTTTTATAACCTGCGATGTCTTGCTCTATAAATTTTTTTTCTTTATATGAGACTATGCACATCGAAAGATGTTTTAATCCTGCTGTAATTTTGATGGCTCGTATAAATATCCAAGATGTTACATTTGCTGTTATTGGCACATAGGAAGTAGTGTATGTTATATTCTTCACTGAAGCTGACTTGAATTATGAGGTCGTAATTTTATTGCAGAAGAGGGCAAATACGGGCTGGTTGTACATGCTTAAGAATCGAGTAAAACAGCGCTAGAGAAAACGGGACACGTGAACGTATCTGTCTGTTGTTCACGTGTCTCGTTTCCCCTAGCGCTGTTTTACTCGAATTTTATTGCCTTTTGTTGTTGCACAAAATCAGTTCAAAAATAGAAACTGATCTCCGTGTTCTCTTAGCAGCTACTGCCTGTTATATATTGATCGATAATTTGGGGACTTATCCCTTAAAGCAGTTCAAACCCAATTCTTCCTAGTTTTCTTTGAATTGCTGCTTAATAGGAAACCGTGATGTTTGAATCACTGCCCACATTCCTGACACCAGTGCGAGCAGTGTTTTTGAAATCTGAATATGCAAAAGAAATTATTATGCTTTCAGGAGAAAAGATTGGACGAAAGTGCGTTTCACTCGCCCAGTGCCTCGTTTCTTTGTTAGTAGGATTGAAAATCACGCTGGCATCCCCCACTCTCGTCTCCTTTTTGGCCTTTCTCTTTGCATTTTTGGACGAGGTGTGTCAACTGGCTTTTCTTTCCTGCCCCTATGAAGCACTCTCCTTTGCGAAAGTTTGAAGCTTCTGACGTAGTTATTGGTTTTTGCTCGCTTTCACACCTTCGTTTCAGATATTCGCCCTTGCAAAACAAGGTAAGTTGCTGCACTAGTTGATTAATCATTTTTGGAGAAAGAACGCTAGCAGAGGGCGGACAAAGATGAAGAGGACACACCTCATTTGTCCTCCTCATCCTTGTCCGTCGTCTGCTAGCGTTCTTTCCCTGACCTTGCAAAACACTTGCAGTTGCTTAGACGCATATTTTAGATGAACTTCCCGGGTACAACGAAGTTTAAAACTGGACGCTCAATCACTCAATGTCAGCACTGCCACCTCACTTCTGCTTCAAAAAATTGCCATCAGCTTAAAATAAGCATTTTTGGAGCAGGTTAAATGTTTAGTATTACTATTTCAGCTATTTCTTTGTGAGCTCAGGTAAGATAATCTCATAATCTGCATACAAAGAATAAATAAGGCCCTCGCGCTTACATCGCAGGGCCTCTTTAATGTGTAAGCATAAGTTTCTTACTCTTACCTAGAGGGAAAGCTGTGCCGCCATCTATGGGAGTTTGCACGGAGCTTCTTGAAGACCAGTTCAGCTACCATGGTCGCCCAAAGCATTACGGGGCGGAGAGCTACCGAGTGCAGAACTACAACTTTTGGTCAAAAATAATGCAAAGATAAGCATTCTACAATGCATATCCCAACATTCAATATCTTTAAAAAAAAATGTTTTGAAAATGTATATGGTTGCTCAATCACTTTAGGTAATTTAAGTTTAGTACAACTCTATAGAAAGTGGCGAGGATGACCACGTGACCACAAAAAACTGGCAGTTTAGCACGTAAGGAAACTAGCTATTCAGAAAAGGCTGTGGTTTAACACAGTAGCCAGCGAAGCACTTCTCTACCCCAGCCTGGGTTCAAAACCCACTGGGAACGAATAGTTTTTGAGCAGTTACTCGGAGACTTCAGAACCACCCCGGCAATATCCAAGAATGTGGGTAGCAATGCTGATCTGCATTAAAAACTACAAGAATAACACTGGTGTATGCTCACCTGTTCATTTGGTGACTGCCGCAAAACACTTGCAGCAGCCACAGCGCATAAACGATTCTCGACTTTTGAGAAGCATGCTGCCTTGCTGCCGTTTATCTTATAAAATTATAACTCTGGTCGTTCCCAAGTTAAGTACCATTCGCAGCAGACTTTGACAGCGTGTCAAGATCCTGCAGTGCAATCAGCGGCACTGTGTGTTTGCTTTGATGAAAGTATAGCATGTTATTTTGTTCAGCCAACTTAGCAGCATGGCGCGTTCTTGACCAGGACGCTTTTGCAGGTTGTCTTTAATAGATTTTTTCTCTCATGTTGAACTGTCTGTCTGGTATGGTTAGAGGGGCTTTCCCTCATAGTGGGCATTGCAAACCATACTTGCATAATGGCACATTGCTTTTTGCCGTATATAAGGTGTACCAAGAAGAAAAAAAAAAGGAAAATCATTACTTCGGCACTGGAAGAGACGGTTTGTTAGGACCAAAATCGATCAAAAATTACAAGAATAGGTGATTTTCACACTGTGTTGAATGCTTATTAATGACTTGCGCATCTTTTTAAAATATAGAGCAAATAAAATTCTGCTGTCCGTACTCCTTTAACTTTAATAAAGCCGTGCAATAAGAACAGTTATGGACAAAAAAAAAAACGTGAAACTATTGGAGAACTTCAAATGATTCCTCTCCTGTCAAAATTTTGTATGCCAGTGTACTGTGCATACAGTTTCAGTTGTGCATTTTTTGCAGGTTTCCAAGTATTAAACAGCATGTAGCCAATTCAACCTTTTACTACACTCTTCTGCACACAGATCTTGCTATTTTGCATTCCTTTATCTACTTTACTCTCCCAGACATCGCCCCCCCAGGTGGTGCAGTGGTTATGACACTCGACTACTGTGCCCAAGAATGCGGGATCGAATCCCGGCCACGGCGGCCACCTTTTAGTGGAGGCTAAAAGAAAGTTACCCATGTACTGTGCGATGTCAGTGCACATTAAAGAACCCCAGGCAGTCGAAATTTCTGGAGTCCTCCACTACGCCGTCTCTCATAGTTTGTGCCGCTCCGGGACGTTAAACCCAGAAATTAATCTCCTAGACATTTTGAGTGATTTGCACAGTCCTCTAGAAATGACTGGAAAAGCACTACAGTTTTTTATTTTTACACCTAGAATATACATGTGGTAAGATAATTTATTTACACTGTACAGCAAGTACAGCACGCTTCAAGGGTCTTGTCACGTGCCCATGTCTAAAACCTCCGGTTCTTCGGAATCGAAGTATTTTTCTTCCTCGTCATGTTGCCGCGTTTTGAGTGAGTCATACTCTGCATTGTTGTCAACTGATCTGGAATGCAACAGTTTTACTAACATGTAAACAACTGCATTTCGCACACAGTGGATTCTCCATAATCTGAACTCTGGAACAACTGAAGATTGCATGGAATTATGTGCTGTTTAGATTAAGAAGAGATTTGTTAATAAATACACTTAATGCTGAGAGAACCAAGAAGTCTGTTCAAATAAGCCAGATATTTGAATTAAGCGGGCTTATCAGAGCCCAGAGTACGAACAGCACAATTATCACAAACGACATCAGGTTTGAGCACAGAATCGTAGCTTTATAATGCCTGAGAAACCATCCTTATTCTGTAGCAGCAATTTCCGTGCACAGATCATGTTTACCTAAAAACCCTTTTTTTTTTTTTTGCACTTGGTATTATACTTATTTCGTGGCTCACAAAAGACAGCCTTAGTGGTCCTGTAATCATTGCTAAAAGTTACGAGTGCTGCCTGAATGGGAACAATCGCCATTTGTTTCATTCCTTAAACGAGACAACAAAAAAAAAAAGCTGATTAAGAAAAAGTGTAATATGACACAAGGTTATAAACCCATAAGCACTCAAGGAAAGTAGTGTCACATAGACAATGCACAATATACTGAAATAGGAAATAGTGAAGCACTTACTCGTAATCATACTCTCTGTCCTTTCCAGAAAGAAAACTCTCATACATGGTGTTCATGAATTCATTCCTCAGCATACGTTTCTCAGTCGCAGAAACACATGGCGCATCCTCTTGAAATTCTGTACATGCAAAAACAAGGAAAAGAAAAAGGGGCAAAATTTTGGGAACCGTTAGCAACAGTGTCACCAGTACTGCAGTGGTAAACCCTTGCAGATGTGGATCATGAGAAGGGAAGCTTGTCAGGCTGGAGATTTTTCAATTTTGTTTTGAGAGGCTCATGTGCGCGCATGTTGTGTTTAAATGCACTCCATTGTTCTCGTTAAGCCTGCTGTTGCAAAGTATACACACCACTAACAAGCTATACAGTAAATTACCCATAGCAAATTACACATAAATGCACTGCGCTGTGAAACCACGGAGTGCCGACAAGGCCAGATCGGACCATATGTCACTTTTAAACTTGCTGCCCACCCAGACAAAGACATGTCCCACTTGTCGAAACGTTAGCTCGGCTGGCGAACTGAGGACCCCCTCAACCCTTGTTCAGTGCTCTTTAAAAACTGCTGTGATGATCAACAGGTCTTTCAAATGTGCAAAACACTAAGCAAGCACAATTCACTCCGTAATTTTCCCTGTGATGTGGCAACATACCGTGCAATATGCTCAAGTTGTCCATGTGTACAATGGTTTCTTGTGCATTTGCGGCATGAGAATACAGCACAAGCTAAACATACAAGAAGGATATAGCTCCCTCTGAAAAGTTTCATATACTTGGATGCGTTTGTTGCTTCAATATTATATTTACTCACATAATGAAAGCACTTATTCTTTTCCCAAGAAACTTCTGAAAATTTGAGGGCATATTCAAAAAGAAGTTTAAGTGGCGAAAATGGCAAAAAAGTTTAGTTGTGGTTTAATCTTGGTTACACCGGTAAATCCTCGCAAAAGTGTGCAAGTCAAGAACATTTCCACCATGGTGGAGAATGTCCACCTGGGTGACCCTGGATGGGCATACTATGCTATGCATTTGGCTATGGGTAGACATCCCTGGAAGTGTCGCACAAAATTCATGATCAAGTTTGACCACGTTAAGTAGTACTTTTGCACTAAAATACTTTATCTAGTACAACTCACTTTCTAAATAAGATGAAATGCACTCCGCAGCTCTGCTTTCACTCTTGACGGAACAGTCAAAATCTTTTATCTTATACCAACACGTATAACTTGCTTATGGCCCACAATCCTACTCGAAGAGTGCACAAATCGAAGCATTCAGTGCAAAACTAGACTGAGCAAGCTGCTACAATTCTTATTACGGCATGATTAAAATTGTGCATAGGGAGTGTCGTTCCTGTCTTGTCCTTGTGCTCCTTATGAAATATTTTTTCACCATAAACATGAACGAACTTGCCCAACTATCGGTGTTACTTAACTTATTACAGCACATACAAAGAAACCATCTGAGACCTGGTGTGGTTCCTGCTGCTTGGATCCCTAGCAGAAAATTCTCATTGGCTGTTGTCATGTAGAGTAATGCAGGGTGAATTGTAAAAATATGTGATTGTTTTAGCATTCAAAAATGGGTACCTGCTTAAATGCAGAATCATCATCACAGTATATGACAAAATGGGTACTTTTACTAAGTGAGGGAAAAAAGCTCCTATGTTCCAACAGCCAAAGTAGGGGGCGAGTTCAATACACGAGTAAATACAGTACAATAAGCTATCTGGTGCTTACACAGTGTACTCCATAACTGATGACCCACCGTGACTCAGTGGGTAGATAAGGTTCTCAACTACAGAGCCCAAGGAAGCAGGTTCAACCCTGACCGTTGCGGCCCTTTACGATAGATGCTAACAAGCTATACAGTAAATTACGCAAAGCAAATTACACATAAATGCACTGCGCAGTGAAACTCTAGAGTGAAATGCACTAAGTGGTAAAAGGCGTGCTTGTACCATATGATGTCAGTGCATGTTAAAGAACTCCAGCTGATCAAAATTGCCAGAGCCCTGCACCATGGCATCTGTCATAGTTAATGTCACTTTGCGACGTTAAGCTCTATATGCTGTGCCCTACACCAACATTGATGAAGCACTGCAGCCACATCTCTACCTTAACTGCATAAAATAGAGGAAATCAATTGCATGCGATTATGTATGCGACCAATTTTGCAATCCAACTACAGTTGTGCTGAAAGCAAACTGAAATTCTTCCTCAGTGGTGTCTCTCTTCCAGTCATTGATGATGTTTCAACAAACTTATATGTGTCTAATGGGATACCAGCGTTTGTTTTTACCTGGCTGTCATTATTAGCGATATCCCTTGCAGAGCTGAGCTATATTCTTCAAAGAGTCTGTAAACTCTGGCATAGTGGCTAGCACAAAAGAAACATGCACATAGAAGGCAAGAGTAAGCACACACACTTATGTATTCGTGTTCCTTTTGTGCTAGCCATTATGTCTGAATCTAGTAATTAACTACCCCAATCAAAAGCTTTGGCAGTTCTATAAAAGTGATAAAAACTGAACTTGACAGCAGCAGAGCCGCTACATTAAGGCAAATGAATGCCAAGGCTTTATAATACATTTTTAAATAGCTGTGGAGCACTACAGAATCCTGTTCAGTATGAATGCCATTCAAAAACACAAATATTGTTCGACTCGAACACTTTGTCAAGTCCCTGTAGGAGGGTCATGGCGAGTTTCATTGCACAATAGTGAATAAAGCTATGATGTGCTGGTGTAGGATGGGCTTTACACAATGCTTACGCAGTTAAACTATCTGTTACCTTCGTCATCGGAATCAGAGTCATTTTCTTCAAACGTAGCCTCCTCGAGGTCTTGCTGCTGTCGCCGCCTGCTTGTCACTTCATTTCGGTCTATGTGCTCCATCAGCAAACCAGAAAATCTGCGGAAGCAACCAAGGAAGAATTATCGTTGACTTCATGCAGCCTTGGTAGTGGGTGATGAACACACAAGCTCACACTGATAGCAGGAAAATATTTTTTAAACATACATCCAAAGTACATCGTCACAAAGATCATGTTTTTTTTTTTTGTTTTTCACTTCCTGCATAACCTTATGCTAGTTAGAAGAACTGCAAAGCATGCCGGCGCGCTACAACTGCTATCACCCTAACAGAATAAACACTTTTGACATCTAGTAATCTATCCTTGAGCATGTGTTCAGAAGCAGAGCAAATCCAGTTTAGATTCATACATCACAACTGTAGTAAGCCTTACCTAAACCATTGCCACGCATTACCTTGAAGACTCGTACTTACGTGAGCGTTGAGAAGTCCATCTTGTCTAAGTCTTGCTTCTCTTTTTCCGTCATATAACGTCCGATCATCTGTTCGAACAGCAGCGGATTCCGCCGCCGCATCTCCTTGTCGCTGAAGTATTCCCCGCCCGTCTTAAGTCTTTCGAGGGCCTCGTACCTCCTGTTCTTTGTCTGCACGCTCAGCTCCTTGGAGCGATCCTTGCGCTTTTCGATCTGCTTCACATGAAAGTCCACCTCGTAGTTGACTCTCCGCAGCGCCTCGAAATATGGCGCGTCTTCTCTGTACAGGTATCTCGCGTAGCGCTGCAGAAATACAGGAACATTGCTGTCCAGCAAGTTTGCAGCAATCTCGCGCTTATCTTCGTAGGTCAGATCCGGCTCTCCGCGTTGCTGGTGTTTGAAAAAGCCCTCTGAAGCGGCAACCGTGTCGAGAATCTGCCTCCGCTGCTCTGCCGCGACTTCGCCTTCTGCACTTGTCCGCGACGCTCCGTCGCCTTCTGTCTCTCCGGTGTCGCCGACATCATTGACTGCCATCACACAGTCAGAATCGTCGACGATATCCAGGGTCGGTTTCTGCTGCGCTGCCAAGACCTCGGTTCCTTTGGCCATCAACGACGTTACGCCAACGCTGGTTTCCTCGAGATCGTCGACTTCATTGACTACCATCGAGTTGTCGGCGCCTTCGACACGCTCATTATCGCAATCCATACTTGTTACATGCGCACACGTTGCTATCTAATGCAGTAACAACAGTATGCCGCAAAGGAAAGTGCACGAAACCTTTAGATCACGTAAATAGCGCCCCTGTGCGCTGCCATGTTGTTAGTTTCGCTGTTGGCGGTGTCCGTGCAGCTGCCACCACATGCCTGCTGTGCCTGCCATGCAAGATACACGCAATACACGCCCGAGAAAATTTCTATTCTTTATAGCATATTTGGTTACGTCACAGTACAAACTATTCTATTACTTTTTATAAACGTGCGCTTCTAATGTTTATGGTTAGCTTGAAGTTGCAAAGCACGGAACCATAAACCTCCAAAACCGAAACTAGAGTGGCGGTGTTTACATGCCGTAAGAGCAGTAAGAGCACGATGGTGGTCGGCTGGTTGAGTGCACCGCGTGTTTGACGCCGCTCGAAGTCTGTTCATGCTAGTGGTAGTTACTTGAATGCCAGTGCATGTTTGAAAATGTCACTGTGCCGGTTGTTGTATCGCATGACCCCTAGATCATGGTTATGGCGGACTTGTTTGGTCAGGCGGACGGACGGCGTGTTGAATTTTGTTAGATCTGATGGTTCTAGGTGTCTCTCTTCTCTACCGCCTGGCCATCAGATGAACGTGTTCGACAGAAATGCTAAGACGCGTCACAGAACTTTGGCTGCTCAAGACAAGGAAGCGGACGTGTACGACTACCTGAAGAGTGAGGTGAAATCACCCAGGTTTATTTGCTCTTCTTGGTAACAGTATTCAAGAACGAAACAACAGATTCGCCTCAAAGGAAGCCCTGTAGCCACTGGCGTCAACTGATTCTCAGGACGTCGTGAATAATCTCCTTGGACCTGCTAACGTGACATCGCATGGTGTGGCAAATGAACGGCGAATCACAACCGCGGTGTCATGAAAATCGGTCGATGCCATTGGCATGGAGGGGCATCTGCCTCTACTTTCTTGAGTTGTATTGTATCCACGCAATCATGTCTCTGAATTCCGATTTCATTTCACACTAAGATATATTGATTTTGATCCTCGGTTGCTTAATGTGAACCTCGAAGTTTTTAACTATCAGTCGCATCTGAATAATGTGACTGTTTCTTTTTAATGTTTTACTTAGCTAAGGTTGTCGTGAATGTGCATGAAAGCGTTTGGCTTTTTGCAAACATTACGAGGTCCAAGTTTGTTAGTAAGACATGAGCGAAGAAACAACCCATTCAGCAAGGAGGGTCTTATTGCTGTACTAGCGCGAATTCTTTGTGCATCACCACATTCATTACATTCAGTGTGCGCACATACTGCTGCACTTTTAAGTAGTGTACTGCGGTCTTGCAATTAGTTGCATTATTTTCTGTTCACAACCTTGTGCCCCTAATATCTGTCGTTAATGAGTGGTTACATGTGTTATGCTTTCAGGTTGGCTACAGGTTAGCTGACCGTGTCTATGACATTAAGAGGTAAGCTTTCCACATCTTGATGTTGATGTCGGTGTACAGGTAAAACAAAACCTGTGTCAATCCATATTGTTATTAAACCTTTCAGGAAGTTTGCAAGAGCAGTGGAGCTTGGTTGTGGTCGAGGTTATGTGTCACATCATTTAGACTCCGTGAGTTTCTCCCTGAGATAATGGGATAAGCAATTGGGAGGTTTTTTGCCATGTTTTCTCTGACAGGTAACTTTTTTTCCCTGTATTTCAGGAGGCTGTGGAATCCCTTGTCCTTTGTGACTCATCACAGGAGTGCCTCGTAAGTTATAATTTCTTTGGCTAACCTGGTTGTTGTTCATATGTTGAATGTATAAGAAAGAAAATAAAGTAAGAAGGATTCATTGTTTATGAAAGCATTCACTACAAGCAGTTAACTTGGCTTGCAAAAGCAGCGTTTTAGAAACTCTGCTTGCCGTATCAGCTGCATCTAATAGAGTAGCACGTCAAAGAGTTATAGCTACTGCTCCTCCCTTCATTTTCCTCCCTGTACTCAGTAAAAAATAGAGTGACGACATCACCTGTGTGAACGGTACTTTTGTTGTACTATTTTCAGTTGAGAGGTAAAAGAGCAATTTTCTCAAATAGCTTATTTTTGGCAAAGTAAGTATTTGCTGTTACAGATATACCGTAACTAATAGTTACTGTCTGTTTTTTATGCACTTGTAATCTATGCTTATTTCTTGCAACAGACGCAATGCAAAGTACCAAAAGATGTGCCCACTACAAAGCTTCTTGTTGATGAGGAGTTTCTGCCCTTTGCAGAAAATTCCGTGGACATCTTTCTGAGCAGTTTGAGGTATGGAAATGTCAGATTCTTGATGTGTGAAGTCCAAGCAGGAATATGTGATTGCACTCTCACACTTCTCTTGCTTTTTTAGCCTCCACTGGGTGAACAATCTTCCCAGCACATTCAAGCAGGTACGGACAGTTAATTAGAGTAGGTGTTAGAGTAATTACAGTGGTGATTATATTTTGCAGCAACCAGTCATCACTGATGGTGATGAACAGTTATTTGGCATTGTTGAATGTACTCATGAAGATATTGGTAAACATGCTTCATACCGATTGTTGCTTTTTGTACTACAGCAGCAAGAATGGATGATGATGGCAGTGTCAAAAATTTCGAAACTATGGAAAGGGAGAGTATAATGAGTGATAGTATCAATATTATGGTGACATTTTTTTTTTTTTTTTTTTTTTTTTTAGTAGTAGGTTAGCATGAAAAGATCCCACACTGTCAAATTGATGAAAGCCTTTGTATTTAAGCAAGGCACAGCATGGGGTGTCAGCCCAAGTCTGAAGAAATATTAACAAATAGTAAATAGGCTTGCTCACATAAAATAGGTTTCCTTGGAATTGTGGCCTCAGTAATGGTGCATGTTGGGGAACTTGAAGTTGGTAGCTTAACAAAATGGTTAACTATGACCTGATGTACTTTCCAACCATTGCATTCAGTCAGATTATTCCAGCAGTCCATGAGTAGTTGTGAGTACGCTACTTAAACCTTCAGACCACTGTTGCAGGAAAAAAAAAAAAAAGAAAACTTAGCTCTATGGGTGTGAGAAACTAAAAGCTTGGTGGCCAAAAAATCCATTGGTCATACCCACAAGCACTTTTGCCACATCTCTTCGGTTTCCCACTTCTCATCTCGCACTCCAATAGAGCCAGTGTTAGATGCATTCCAATTCTCAAGGCATTTATTTGGCGATACCTAGTGCTGCTAAAGTTTTCATCAGCACACCACTGCCCAAAAGAGAACAGAGAAGATACTTGTTGCTTTGAAGCCAACACTTCTCAAAAGGCATTTCTTAAGCCTTTCACTGATGCAAATGATGCATTGAAACCCGATTGTTTGTAGTGTGTCTAACTGCACAAGTCAACTTTTGCCACTTTCTGATCTGTAAAGAACATGGGTACATTGCAGCACATGGCACAGTGTTTGGGCTTTGCTCGTTCCCTGAGCATTCCCCAGAAAATTCCTGTTTGCAGGTGTGGAATGCGCTCAAACAAGATGGCGCCTTTCTGGGTTGTGTCTTTGGAGGCGACACGTTGTACCAGCTCAGGGGCTCCTTGCAACTGGCCGAGACAGAGCGCGAAGGTGTAGGTCCTCTCCTCTTTTCCTTCCTCTACTTGTGTATAAAGCATGACTGCACTCTCATGTAAGAGCCATAGCTCTTAAGCCATATCAGTCGGGATACTCCACTTCAAAAAAGGACTAGTCCTAGAGGCCACTTTAGGGGGCCATATAGATCCAGAAATGACCGGTAAAATCTATTGCCGTTATATCCTGAAAAGGTTCTTTTTTTTTTCTTTTTGCTCCTTTTACATTTTCATCCTTACATCTGGTCTCTTTATGCACAAGCAAACCTTATGCCAGCTTACGGAGTGTATTGAAATTTTAGCTGCTTTGCTCAGTATTCACTTCTGGATTTGCAATCACATATGTGGGATGTTACTTTCCAGGGGTTTGGGGCACACATATCCCCATTCGTTCAGCCAACGGACTTGGCAGCGCTCTTGAATCAGGCTGGCTTTGTGCTCCTGACAATAGTAAGACATATTTTGTTCTCTTTCTGCACTCAACTTTGGCAGTACTTTGAAGCAATGTGCGTGTCATTTATTTTCTAGATATTCTTTTTTTTTTTTGCTCATCTGGGAACAAAACAAGTGAACAGATCCCTTTTACCTAGCCTGTGAGAGAAAATGTTAAATTTTCTTTATATTTACCTTGATGTAGTTCTCTGCATACGCTTTCTTATCATTTCCAACTTTTGCTTTGGAAACTTCTTGTTGACAGCTGCAAAATGAATGGAGTGCAATTTGATGCTCTTGTTAACCACACTATCCTAACCGCTGAAATTGTTTGTGCACGTGCCATTTAATGTGAGTACTTTACTCTGTCTTGATGGTTATAACTAGTATTTAGCCTTTATTGACCATGGATGCAGTGTGGTTGTACCAGAAAGCTTTTAATTGTTTCACAATTATATAGCAAAGTTCTATTTATCGAGATGTGAGAAAACATTTCAATAAAACCCACACCCATATAGTTTCACTTTTTTGTTTTTTAAAGCTTCACCACAGGTTTGCACGGCTTTATATTAGCTTCTCTCTCTCTCTCTCTCTCTCTCTCTCTCTCTCTCTCTCTCTCTCTCTCTCTCTCTCTCTTTTTCTTTTTTTTTTTTTTTTTTTTTTTTTTTTTACGGTAAACCCACACAGCATTATGCATCTCGCACTTTTTCTGAATCTTTAATAAAACACATTATACATAGTCAATTTCGATGCTTAGACGCAGCAACTTTACTTCTTTAAGCACTATCATACCTCAGCACTTTTATTAACAAGATAGTGTAAAATGTTTCTGATGCCATTTCTCATTCTCATTGAAAAAATTATGTTTTTCCACCGAAATAGAATATGCAGGTTCAAAAACAAGGTAATTGTTTTGGTTTTTACTGACCTTGGAAAACTTTGCTCAGTTATGTCGTAATTTATTGAAATAGCATCATCTAATGCATTCTTGTCAGGTAAAGAGGCAAAGAATAGTGGAATCAGTTTCTGTTTTGAAGGTCCACCTTACTCTTCAAATTGCAGAAAAAAGAAAAGGAAAATTAATAACTTGAAACTTTCGCTCATGACAAAACCTGTGTGCCTAAACATGTTGGGGGATATGCTACCCACTTGCCAAATTTTATCTACTATGTTCGCTATAAGGCATAAACCGCTAAATTTGTGACGTAGAGGTTGCTGCATTCACCTGAATAAACATATCTCTCAATACCGCACACTCTAGCAAAAAAACCAGCAAGTTTGCTTAGTATGCAAAGGTGAAAAACCCAGCATATAGTAGTTTTCAGTATTGTTGTGTTAAGAAATCCTTTGATCAAAGGAGTCGTGATGTCACATGCAGTTGAAGTTGATTAAAACATCAAATGGAGTATGATTTTGTAGCATGACTGAAATGTCATTATGAGATGCAAGAATGCAAATTAATTGCACTGAAAGAAAATTGGGGTGAGATTTGCATCAAATCGGGACGACATGCCGCTTTGAGGTTATCGAGGCATGTTTGTTTGACTGCATTAAAGGGAAATCTTGTGCATCTTGCACTAAATACAAACAGTGTCTGTTGTCTGCTAAGTGGTACCCCACCCCCCTCCACCTACCCCTCATGATTTTCTGCCTTTAAAGGACTATAGACACCAAATTTTTTGGCATTTTTCTTCTTGTTAATGATGCGTAAGTCATTCCTGTATATCGATCCACATGCAGTTTTTGCCTACGGCCACCGATTAATTTATAATTGAGTTTTTTTTTCTCACCAGTTTCGGATTCGTCAGCCGAGAGATGGCTGTGACGTCACAATCGTGTCTTGATTCGCAACAGGAAGAATTAGCGATATAATCACTCATTTTTCACTTATTAGTGATTCCAGTTCTTGAGGCGGGCTGGCTTTATCATTGTAGTGAATTCAAATGACACAGCAATGATTATATCACTGTATTTTGATCCCTCGCATAACCTAGACCTGACTGTGACGTCACAGCCATAGCTTGGCTGTTGAAACTGAAACTGGTGAGAAAAGAAATTCGATTTTACAGTAATGTCCTTGGCATCATTGCAAATAATGAAACACAAACCTAGAAATGAGGTGTGTATAGTCCTTTAAGGAAAACACATTTTTGTGTAAACTTATTAAATTCCAAGCAGGAATGACAGCATGAATTGTTTCAACCAGATAGCCAGTAAAGTATCTTGCGAGGGATCTTTTTATTGTTCGAGCTTGATTTTATTGTCCCTGTGGAATGTTTTACTTTGGCATTTTACACTTATCTTGTGTCTGCTTCCAGTGCCATAAATATTTTTACAGTCTTTCTAGGCGCTTATATGCATATACACATATTGCATGGATCCAAAAGTTTGGCTGCCTGCTTCGCTCAGTGCAATGATAATTTTTTATTTTTCCTGGAAAGGATTCGGATGACATGACCGTCAACTATCCAACAGCATTTCATCTCATGAAAGACCTCAAGGGTAAGCAATACCTAAGAAGCTTAAATCACTGCATTTTTTGCATTGTGATCTTTTTAGCTTTTCTCAATAACCCTCATCCTCTGACTTCATTCTAACACCTTGCAGATATTTCTGTGCTTGCAGACTTACCTGCACCCATACAGGGTTCTTGCAGTTCACTCAGACCTCCACATAAATTTCCCTTTCCTAGTGTGATTTTCCACCTTACCTTATGTGCTATCTGGATTGATCACCTCTCACAGGCTGCACTGGTGATGCAGTTTTCATCAAATTCGAGTGACTAAAATGAAGAAAAAGGAAAGGACAGGCCCATTGTTCTCATAGGCAGACAGGTGGGCAATGAAATGATGATTCCTGCTGGTTAACCAGAATCAAAATGAACTTTATTAATCTGTTAAATATTTTGAAATAATTATGTGTGGGAATGGTTATGCTTGCTTATGAGTGTAAACAGTGACAAATGTCCGGTTCTGCTTTCTTGGCAGCACCAGCTAATGGCCGCTTTAGTATTATGTCTTCTTGTAAACATGGTGCTGTTTTAAGCAAAGCACCTTTTAAAGCAAAGTTACTTTTTTTTACAATTTTTTACCAAATTCAAGTTATTGTTTTTGATGTAACCATTATATGACACTGAGAAATCTCTTGCAGAAAGAATCATAATGTTATCGTCTTGTGTTCCAAAGTTGTAGCGCTTTCTTCAACCACCCTCACCGTAGCCAAACCGATCAAACCTGTAGACACAGTATGTGCCCTCTCTAACATAAAAGCTTGTGTGGTTCAACCATGCGAAAACACTGCGTACAGTTAGCTACAATGACAAGAGAGGCCTTCCAAATGGCATCTTCGAAAAATAACTGCATGCAAATAAATGATGCATCCTAGGATGTGTGAACATTATGGCGTCTCTCTCAGCCTGAGTAGCTTAGGAACGTTAATCCTTGCAAACCAACCAAATCGCAAGTCAAGCCAGTTTTTAGTAGGTGACCTCCGCTGAGACAAACAAGTGCCTGCATGGGAAAATCCAAAATTCCACCGAGTGCTTTAAAGAGACGTTTTAGTAACAAATACCTAAGGACATCGATTTGAGGTTGCCCATGCACTTCTTCAACCCAGCGATGCTGTATGTGACTTCAGTGATGAAAACAAGGACACCGCAGATATATTGAATCTGGCAACCACATTTCTGTAGCTTGCGTCTACGGGCCTGTCAACATGCAGAGAAGGCTGGCCATCAGTTGACTGGTAATGAGAAACAAATTCGGCAAAAAAAGATGAGCTGCAGAATTAATGAAAGGCGAACTCAGAATGTAAGGAGAGGCTCAGCTGTGTCCCTGACGGCTTTTAACCACATGCAACCTTACATACAGACCACTAGTATGATTTCAAAACTCTGTTTTTGTTTTTCTCAGAAATTTATTCTTTGCCATTCGTCGTTATAGGAACACTCATGGCTATTTTACTTATGAAAATATTTTAACTAAGCTTGGTTGATTTCTTCCTTACACACTAATGTGTGCAATGAACTAGGATAATGGAAATCTGTGACGATTTAACTGGAGTACATCCACGTCCACCTGCAAAGACATATTTTTCAGTTTCTTGGTTATAATGAGCCTATGTCCCACAACACTCTGCATCGTCCAGCCTGTTGCTAATGCTGTCTTTCCGGAAATATTTGCACACCATGTTTTCAGAGAGAGATTTCTGTCGACGACACCCAGTCACAAACATTTGGCAGAGGTGCAGGCGGCCAGCCGGAGCATTGTGTTGTCGCCCAGCATCCGCTGACCATACAGTTCACACACAATATTTAAACAGCTCATTGGGTTATATGTCGCCAAGACGTGTTGCTTGTGGTGGTGGTGGTGATGAATGCTTTTGACTTCAGCTGCCCATTGTTGCAAGACTGCCATTTTTTTTTTGACCAATGACTGTTTTATAAGACAGGCTGACTTCTCACTCCTATTATTATTTTTTTATTTGAATCTTATTCCGGTCTTTATCGCACCTTAAAGCTGAAGCTGAACATTGCTTAGAGTTCCCTCTCTCGGACGGAAAAAAAATTTTCGAAATACCAAGCACCTTTAAAGGACTTACTTTGGACTGCCTTGCTTAGGAGTTACTTGATGTACTTTAAAAGAGCAAGAACCGTGGAACCGAAACCGGAACTAGGCTTCTGCAAAACAACGATATCACAGATACTGTCACAGAACCTATTGCGTGCATATTGACCAGCTAAACTGGTACCTGCAAGTGACAGCTTGGGTCATTTCTTGTCTGAAGTGACCAAAACCAAGCTCCAAGTTTTGTCGCTTAGGAAACGCTGAGTGAACTCTGTACATCTGGTGACGTCATACACGCAAGGTTGCCCTCCTCGACTGAGACCACGAAATGGAAAATTTTTAAATAATTTGCACTGCAACATAAAAAGAAGCTGCAAAAACTGAAAAGGTAGAAGAACGCTAGAATTGCCTTTTAATCTAAAGTGTACATTTAAACTAATAGCAGTGGTTCACTGAATGGAAGGAAAATGTGTTGCTAGTTACAGCAATTGCCGTCTGATATCTAGGGGACACCAGTGAAGATTTGGTGCACATTTTTATATGTTTATTTCCGAATGCAAGGTCCTTTTTTTTTTTTTTTTTTTTTTTGGCGACTATTATTTCTGACGAGTGAATTCTGATTTTTCTTCTTTTTCAATGATTTAATGTGATAGCAGGGCTCTGTAGTCGGAATTTAGTCTTTTATACTATAGTTGCTTATAGCAACTTTTATCACTTTTTTTTTTTTTTTTTTTTTTCAGCTGAAAGGTACAACTCCCTACTAACATCTCGAACACCAGAGCTGCAGTCCACAGGAGTAAAAGGAACAGGGATAAGATGGCGAGCAGAAGTGCAGATGGGGGCAATAGTGAAAAAGGACGGGGAAGAGCTTTGCACATTATTGGCGGAAAACACGCAAACATGATTGCTCGCTGGTGTCCAAGCACTGTCTGAAATATAACCACGCATCAAGCGACCACTGTCAGAAAAAACATTTTGTACTGTGTATATTAAGGTGCATGTCTTTAGTGTCCTATCACTAATTAATCACATGGATGCCACACTGCACCCTGTTCGGGCACCCAGTCATAAAAAATATGTTTAGGGATACATATACGGCTGCTTTTTATTCATAGGTAGAATTACTGTATACCCCGTACATAAGAATAAGGAACAAATTTATACAAAAATTCATTGTGCACGATGCCTTGTATACAAGGTGAGATGTATTTAGGGTGAGGAAGCAAATAGCATAATTGTCCTTGGGTGCAGTGAGCTCACATCATTTGAGCCTGTCATTAGTGGTGCGGAAGATTTATTTGCAATTTTATAGGTTTCAACTATCTAAGTTTGTTGTGAAATAACATTACGAGTGGTTTTTGCATGAGCAAGTTAAACACAATGCGCAGTTTCAAAATTGATGAATGACTGACTTGAGGTCTGTGACACTTCCTCTATGCCAGTGCAGAAGTATGCATAGTAAAAGTATCGAGCCTTATAAGTTGCTATTGAAGTTGCAGTCTTGATTCATGATTACCACTTTTTGGCTCACTAGAGTATAGAGCACCTCGCTGATGCTGTTGGCATTCTTGATTCTGTCTCCCTTCATCAACCATAGCAACTGTTGAAAAGAAGCAGTTTTAGAAATTTGCGTATGCATAGGCAAAAGGTTTGCTTTGGTCACAATATTCAGAGCGTAATAAAACACCAAGTGTCTCATACCTCCCATGTCATTCTGTTCATGACCAGGGATGGCTGAAAACAACGCCACGTGGAAGCGCAAGTCATACCTCCACAGAGATTCCATGGTGGCTGCTGCAGCAATATATCAGCGTGAGTGTACATCTACGTTTCACCATCAACCTGATTTTTTGAAGCAGTTTGTTTTTTTTGATGAGGAACATTATTTTTATGCAAATGGATTTCTACATGCGATTTTTTTTTCTATGTAGTGGGAATATGCAAGATATCGTAAACATGGGCTAAATAAAGGAACCAATCAATCAGTCATTTTGTCATACTTTTTAGTATATACTAAGCACTTGCATAGCTCAGCATTTTCTAACATTCCATGTTTGCTTCAACTTCTTTGTCCACATTGGTTTTAAAAGAAAAATATGTCTAGAATGGACTAAATATGGTGTTTCTTCTTGCTCTGTTATTAGGGTGCTTCTGATAGGATGCATTTCAATTTGTTCTGTGAAGTAATTGTCACATTACCTGACATAACTATCAGGCAACTGAAAAGGGTGCGCTGATATAATTTGAAGTGTGAGATATCGTTCTTAATTGGGTTGACCTCACTGTGTGGGAGTGGGGAAGGAGCAGCCATCTCTCCACAGGCAAGAATTTTCACATTGGGTAACCATGCCGAACCTCATTTTTCGGATGTCCAAGAAATGTCCATGGTTCAACTATGCCCCCCCCCCCACCAACCCCTCCAAGAGCGACTCATAAATCTGCACCTGTTCTAGATGTTTTGAATACTTAAGCCGACATCATTATTTGCACATCAGGAGATGCCTAAAAAAGGATGGCCAGCATAGTGCTGAGAAAATCTTAAAAAGCCTGTTGCATTAAAGAATGTTACCCCCCCCCCCCCCCCCCTCCTTCTTTTTATTTCAATGCAGAGCTCTATGGTAAAGAGGATGGAACCATCCCAGCCACATTTCACATCTTGTCATTCATCGGCTGGAAGCCGCATCCATCACAGGTGGGCCTCTCATCTTTAAGCTCGAAGCAGAGTCGAGGGCAATGTCCCACATGTCTCACGGAGCGAATTTAACAAAAAATGAAATAAAACAGCCACACAGTGGAAACCAAATTCTGTCATCGCAGTCATCACACTAGAGAAAAGTAGCATTCCAGGTGGCAGGGGCAAATAAATGAATGAAAAACTTGCCATCCATTTGCGCCTGCCACCTGGATGGCAAGTTTTTCATTCATTTATTTGTTCACCCACAGTGCCCCCTGTCACATTACAGCGAGAGATAGGCTTATACATAGCACAATAAAATTCAATAAACAGACAATGACCAGTACAAAGCACTTTATTGTTAGTATTATTTACATAAAATGAAGACAGAGCGTTCCATGCTTGAACAGTGGGGAAAAGACGATGATTTTAGCAAATTACTTCTAGCTCTGAATTATTGTATACTTCATTGCCGTGATCAGCGTGCCCGAATCTTTAGTGTGGGTGAAAACTGTGCTTTTCTTTTGAAATACCAACTCTGTGTGGAGTGGAAACTGCGTGGGCTTGACAAAGCTTGTGTGGGAACATGTCACTGGCACCAAATGGGGCAGGATTGGGTTTTCGTTTGTAAGGCGAAGGCTCAGATTGGTCGAGATGGGATGACATCATGGAGGTCTCGAGCAATCACAGAACACCACTACAGTATGTGCGAATACGTGCCTTATATGCGCCATATGCCAATATGTGATCAATTAATAGTTAATTACCTAGTACTAATAACAAATTAACTGCTAATTAATTAATCAATAATTACCTATTAGTTACAGTTGCATAATTAATTACTTAATTCCTCATCACTGCCACTCACCCAGTAAAAACAACATAGAACAACTGTGGAGATACAAGGAGCACGATCTCGTCGCTGCCAAGCAGAATTCACTGAATAAATGCTCTCGCAGAATGTGAAAGAGTAATCGCTCGCTTTACTCGTAGCAGCATTCATCGCTACATGCGCAACAGTCACGTAGCAGAATGCAGGACTCAGGCTTTCGCCTTTCATCACTTTAGTCGCCAAAGTGTCCTCGATTTTTCTTTTTTCTACAGGTGGCACTAAGCAACCGAGTAACCAAAAACACGCCCTCACTTCACACTTGAGCCACACTTACAAATTTCAATTTCTGCTTGCAACAGGTTGAGGTACGAGCACTCTAGAGAAGCGACTGTAGACCGTTCGTCTAACACTTCGATTTAGAGTTGGGAGGGCACGTTTAGCTGGCAACCTTTTAGTTGCAAACATATGCTTTGGGAGGCCACAGTCAAAGTAGTTTGCACACGTTTAGTAGTAATTGCAGAAAGAAAATGCAGTTTTTTTTGTATTTTGCTCACTCTGACTCTAAATGTGGCATCCTTTCACTGTGCGCTTCTATGTTGACAATATGCTCAGTAGCAATGTAGAAGTGTTGCTCAAATTTCACATTCATGATTTATTCACAGCAGCGATCAATGTGTCACCACCAACAGTGTGCCCACTAGCGTGGTGACACATACTGGATTCATGAAGAATCTGCCACTTAATGAAATATCTGCAAGACACAAAAGGATGCTTTAGGGATTATTTGCGGCCTGCCCATATTAATGACTATAAGATTCGTGGACACCGCAGGCAGGGCTTGCTCATGTAGGGTATCCCTATATTGGGTGCTATTCCCTTGTGCACATAAAGTTTTCAAGCTGTATTCAGAAAGGCATTGGCAGTATCATGTGCATTTACTTTTCATAAGTCAGACATATATTACCAATGGGAGGTGCTTAAGTGGTCTCACAAAAATCACCGCCAAGACTGACACTCAGAGGAAAAAGCAAAAGCCCATGACAGTCGTGTGTATTTTCTTCTGAATGTTGCGTCTTTGCTTGTGCTAAATGTCTCGGCATTGTAAACACATCCAGACTTGCCCGGCTATCAGGTTTTCAAATACCTATATAAATTTGGTGGTTTGTCATGACAGTAATGGTTCAGTTTGTATTTTACTAATAATAAGTGAAGTTTATTTTCTGCCATTTCTGCTCTCTGGTACTAATGTTTTTACCCACTACACTTAACGCATTCCCGATGTAACTGATCAGCAATTTCTCTACTAGGCCAAACCTGCCAAGAGGGGATCTCAGAATGTCTCGTTGAAGGACCTTGGGTAAGCAGAGACAAAAGTGTTTTGATTACTATTACTGGAGTGCTGTGCTGGAATGTCCTTTTTCTTTTTTCGTTTTTATCTTGGTTCCAGATCTCTTTTAGATCCAGCCAAGAAGACATAGCATTATTCAAGCCTATATCTTGTGCAGTATGCACGCATTGTGTCCACGAAGTAGGAAGTTCTGAGTAAAGCCTGCTAGTTTGATGGAACTGTGAGATATTGTCTGGTTTTTTGCATTTGACATGTCTGTCTGCTCTGTGCACTGCAAGACACCTTTATGAACCTCATCAATACCTGCAATATGATACCAGATAGAAAGGTTTACCGTGTGTGAAGTGGATGCTTTCTTATTTGTATTTTAGCCGACTTTTTTTTTTTTTTTTTTTTTTTTTGCAGGCTGGATGAGGATATGTTTGCATTAGTGCAAGACATGATGGATTCATTATCTATTCTTTTGAAAGGTGATAGAGATAATACCAATTCCTTTTACCAACAGAGACAAAGTGCAAAACAATGTTTTGGTATTATGTAGTAAAAGTTTCTTTTGCCTTATTTTTTTGCTGTAGCGAATGCATTTCTGCGAGTCTTTTTTGTAGCTATATGAATCCTGAAGCGCGCTTGAAGTATCCGGCCCTAAAAGCTGTCTGAGCTATTTAATTCTCGCACCATTGGTACCAACGGCGTCCCTTCTCGCGGTACGTACCTGTTAATGCAAAACTCGCAATGAACGACCGGTCGCAGGGGTTCCCGCTGTAATAAAGTGTCTACTCTAGCTCACTTTATCTCTGTCTCATATTGCTTGACGGATGCTTGGCGGATGCTTTAGCGGACGTCGCGCGCGCTTACCGGAAATTTGATCGTTTGCGCCCTCTGTGCGCCACAAGGTGAAGCGCACTGACCGAGTTTTCCGTTTGCGGATGCCGGAGGCGCTCGTGTGTCCGTAGCTGTTTATGTCGGCCGAGGGCAAGCCCCGGCGCCGTGGTCGGAGTGCGTGGGGGCGGGGAGTCGACGCCGCTAGGGCTGTGTCGCGAGAGGAAGAAAAAAAAAAAAGCAAAGAGCGCCATCAACAAAACAAGAAGAAACGTGCCCGTGCTCCGATCTCGAAGGCTCGAAACCACCTGAAGCGGCGACGGCACCGACGACCCGGGGCGGCTCGAAACCGATGGCGACGTGCGAGGCGGTCAGCGCGGCGGGCCCGGCAACTGCACCGGAAACCTTGACCGTTACGCACGAGCTCAAAAACGGTGAGTCGTCGCCGCTGCCGTCGCTGCTGCTGCCAACTGCTCCCGCCGCCCAAAGATCGCCGGCGCCCGCGCGGCGGGCTCCGTGTCCCGTACTTGCGCTGCGCGGGACGTGCGGTCTTCTCTGGCACTTTACACCTGTTGTCGCCGTCGCTACTTGGGCGTGCAGCGAAGGCGTTACGTGGTGTGCACCCCGCTGGTCGCTTAACGCCCTCCAGCGCCGTGGCGTGCAAACAAGATTTCTTTCACGAACGTCGCCGCCAGCCGCGGGCGAGCCCGTGTTTGTGTTCTGCGGTCGTGGTGCAATGCTGTCGTCTGCTATCGCAGTGGCTTTTTGTATTTCTTTGTCCTTGGTTTTCGTCTGCGCGGTCGTAACCTCGCGTTCAGATGTTTATAGTTGTAGCGCTAGGACCGCCGTTGCAGCAGTTAGTTTTGGCAAATTTCGCTCGAACTTCTGCTGAGGTCTGCCGCTCGTCTGCGAGCAACTGTTGCACAGATGTGGCGTTTGCGTGCCGTGCGCGCGTGGGATCGGGGTTTTGGTTTTTCTAGCTTGTTTGGTCTCCTTCCTCTTTAGTTCTTTCTTCCGCCGCCGCCTCCTCCTTGCTTTCGCTGATCTGGTTGTTATACGTTTCCTGTCGTGGCAGCTAGCGTGGACTCGCGACATCGCAGGGAAAGGTCCAAGGCTGCTGCTGTGGGAGAAACCGGCCTTGACACCACGACTGATTTCGGGCGTGTGCTTTCATTTTATCTTCTTTCGTTGTTTCTGTTTCTCGCTGCCCATGCAAAGAGACGGACCAGCATCGCTCCCGCCGGTACAATTTTCGCGGCGGTGGTTATCTGTGATAAGGCTGCGGGAAGAGCGATCGCAAGACCTTCGCGACTCCTTCGCCATTGTGAAACTATTTCCCAAAGCGTGTCCTCTTACCACGTTCTTTACGGAAGCTATCGGGAAGTTTTCCAGTTGTGCGCAGACACGTTGCTCGCTGCTTCCAGTACTGGGAGTTGCGTCACAACGGAATACGATTCGAAATTTGAATCGTGCGTTCTTTCTCTCGCTCTATATGTTTTTACCAGTATTTCCGTTACAGGATTTCAAGTTTGTATTGCTGAAAATGGCTGCAAAACATCAACGCAATACGTAGCTTAGGCACGGTTTTGCAGTGTGTGTTAGGCGCGCTATCCCATCCAAATGGACTAAATGATTTACTAGGTATGACCGCTGCTTGCTTTTTTCAAGTAGTTCAGCTCTCTTTTTTTTTTTTTTTTTTTTTTTCAGTCGCCAGTAGGAGCGCTTTGTCACCTTACTTATTATCCCATGCATTTTGGGTAGCTTGCATTTGATTGATTGATTGATTGATTGATTGATTGATTTATTGATTGACTGACTGACTGATTGAGATATGGCTTGTGTCCTCTTGGGCATTTCAAAAGTAAAACTTGTGCAGTCGTCAGTCAAAAAGGTGTAGCACGTAGTACATCTAACCAAATTTTCGTCTCCACACGATTCATGCCTGTCTGACCGTTGTGTTTCGTCAGCCTGTTGAAGTGACATTTGTATTAAATATCAATGGCACGTTTTATTAGTTTCACTTGCTGGGATATATTTGCGGGATGAATGACCGCTGCTTCGCGCCTTAGCTTCATTGTGCCGGTCAACACGCATATCCTGCCTTTCAGTGCGTCTGATCGAATTCGTTGAACCCGGGTCTGAACCCAACATGCCGTTTTAATTATGCGGGTGGGTCGTGAGGGCTTTTCAAACGCGTGGGCCGTATCAAACGCCGTTCGCGTCAGCTACCTGAGCGAGTGTGCTCATTTTCGGGTGCCACGTGCCTTATAATTGCGCAGTCCCTCGATCGAGTTCAGTTATGCGCGGACCTCGAACTGTTTCGTAACAGTGGAGGTGGTACGACTCCGTGGACGTTGGATGTTCATCCTCCCAGAAGATTCGACGAATGCGATAAGCAAACGCTCTAGAGCTCGTAGTTTTCATATCTCTCTTCGTGGTTCTTTCTGTATATCTTTTTTTTTTTTCTGTTTTGCTCTATTGGCTAATCGCTTGATTATCACAGTCAACAACTCTGCGCCGCCTGGCAGTACAACCATAAATGTGATTTTGGTTCTTTGTTTGCTTAGGTGAATGGGACAATGTATAGTCTGCATCCGCTTGACGGCGGACACGCAGTTTCTTTAGAAAGTCTCATTTTTTTTATTTTCCCGCAAATCCTTTGGACTGAATAAAAAGAAAAAAAAATTGGGGAGACAGTTAAGCTCCGCTGTTAAGGGTATACGGCGCGGTAACGTTTCACATACAGATGATGTGTTTTCTTTTTGATAACGACATCACAGGTGCCCCGTGAAATTATAAAACTGCTTTGGAATATTTCAATCCCATGTATACCTATGGGCGCTAACCCTATTTTTCACCCCCAGTCGGCTGCGGCGCCGCGAGCGCCCCCTTTGTTTGTAAACACGGTGTTGGTCTATAGAGGCAGCGGAATGGCGCGAAAGACGTCGCATACGTTCGCGCGCCGAAGCAAGCTCAATGCCATTTTTGTTGACACTGAAACCGTAACGGTATTATTGAAGATATGAGAGGATAAATTATTTGATGGTTACCGAAGGATGCCACCTACGTAATAATCCAATAACACCGATGTTTGGGACAGTTGGTAATGATCCATATTAAAACCCATTCGCAGCACGAATAAAACAACGACAGGAAGAAAACACACACGACAGGACGAATGCTGCACTTCCAACTAAAGTTAATTATGAAATAACCAAGCTTAAGTACAGAGCTACTATCACCTTCTGTGTGTGTGTGTGTTTTCTTCCTGTCGTTGTTTTATTCGTGCTGCGAATGGGTTTTAATATGTAATAATCCACTTGTGTTAAATTCGTACGCATCATTGTAGAGAGGAAAATACGCAACCAAATATTTGGCGTCGTGTTTAGCCTCTTACCATTACTCAGCTCGGGAGCTGTACATTTTGTTGGGCTGGCCTGCAGTACTATATGTATACGGATCTGCTAGGGCATTTTATTGCGTCTGCGTCGTTCACAACCGCTAGAGGTCACCTATGCGGAGTCCGTGCTAAAAGCCCCTATGTCAGGGCATTTTCAACGCACCTGCTTCCGAGCGGTCGGAGAGATTGAGTGCATATCCATGTCGATTACGTTTGCTATGACACGTATCTCCCATGTACGCCACGCGAAGTGCCGCATACTCTGATATATATATATATATATATATATATATATATATATATATATATATGCATGACTGCGGTGCATCGCATCATCATTCAACTTGAAATGGAAATCCTGCGAAATTGCACTCTTTGCTTGCAGTGCCGCCTAGATACCCTTGCACGTATTGATATCCTTTAAAAAAATAAAAAATAAAGAAACAAGGTATTTGAAAATTTCACAGTAGAAGTAAGTGGCGAAGGCTACAAATGTTGGAAATGAATGCATGACCGGCGCCACTACTTTTCGCCTTCATTGTGAACAAGACTGCTGTGTATAGGAGAGCCCATTTGGTTTGTTTTTTTGATCGACGCCGTTTTATTTTTCGTCGTCTAGTATTCCTTCCTTTCGAACTTTTGTCAAGTTCAAAGGAGGGCGAGCTAGCTTTACTGTACTGGGATATGGTTCAAGGACGCGTATGGTGAATGGAAGAAGGACGTCAAAGAAGCGGTAGGACGCGGGATCGAATCCCGGCCTCGGCGGCCACTTTTCGATGGAGGCGAAAAGAAAGGTGCCCGTGTGCTGTGCGATGTCAGTGCACGTTAAAGAACCCCAGGTGGTCGAAATTTCCGGAGTCCTCCACTACGGCGTCTCTCATAGCCTGAGTTGCTTTGGGACGTTAAACCCCACTAACCAAACCAAACCAAACATAATATGCGCTATTTTTCTAACAAGAGAAAATCGAGCAGCGCGGGCTTCACTCTCGCCGGGCCCCGCCGAACTGCGCGCGTAATATGAAATAACGATGCGGCCTCTGACGCAAAGCGCCGCATGTAATCAGCACGCACTCTGTAAGCGAAGAAAAAGACACTTTTGCGGGAATGAAAGGGCTCTACCCCTCAAATCACTTTTTCTTTTTATGCAAGTATATACTTCAAAAATTTTCTTTGTTACCCAATTCTTGGCCGATCCCCCCTCTGTGGGTATGTGCCACAAGTTATTTGGTTAACAACAACAACGCGCATGAGCACTGTTATGTCTCGATATCACAAGTGCAATATCAGGCGGCGCGTCGACGCAATTTTATCTGATCTTTGCCGCCTGTTGTGTGCCCCGACCTTTCACGGTGGCCCCGACTTATTTTGGCGCCGTTTGTAGGTACCTTCCTGCAAAACAATACGCCTTTGAGGCAGCCGGTGTTATTGTTTTATCACGACGCCCTCACCCGCAGCGCTTCTCAGCCGTGTCGCACGCATTCGACGGGTGCCGCGCCGGAAAGTCGCTGAGGGAGAGCTCTTTTTATTCCGAGACCTTCGCGCGCCCCGAGTACGTCTCTTAATTACATTTTGTCGCGAAGGGCGCGGGACATGATACGCTCGTCCTGTTCAGCAGCGTTGTGTTCTCGGGGCAGTCCTTGAAGAGCGCTATGCGTGTATAGTCGGGTGTCGCCCCTTGCGGACAGTTAACTGGGCGTCCAACATCTTTCGAGCGCAAAAGTGGACTGGTCCCGAACAGAGTGCATCTGTTATACGTTTGAGCACCGTTTTCCCCATGCCTCCACCGCATGGCTGTTTGCTGCACCTTGCTTCCACAGCACACTCAGAATAAAGTCACTCTCTCACGCGCAGATCGGCATAAATTCTACACGCACATTCACAGCGCTGTGCAAGAAAGAATAAAAAAAAGTGTAAATTGGTTTATACTGGTGGCCTCAAACACGCGGCCCCCGGAGCCTTGTGATGCGGCCCGCCGGCGCCAAAAAGTTTAACGTTATCTCGGAAGGCCCCGCCTCGGTGCAGTGGTTAAGATGATCGACTACCTTGCCGGAGCACACGGGTTCGATCCCGACCGCGGCGGCTGTGTTACGACGGAGGAGGCGTCCGTGTGTTGTGCGATGTCAGTGCTCGTTAAAGATCCCCAGGTAGTCGAAATTACTCCGGAGCCCTCCACTACGGCCCTCTCTTTCACTCCCACCTTCCTCCCTACCTCGGCGCGGTTCAGGTGTCTACAGAAAAAGTGCGACAGATACTGCGCCTTTCCTTTCCTGTGAACCAATTATTTCCTGAATCCCTACGTTCAGTTCAGTTCAGTCGTTAGGTCGTGTCCGACTCTTCGTGACCCTATGGACCATATCACGCCACGCTTTCCGGTCTCTCACTATTTTCCTAACATCACATAACTTCATCTGCAGCGCCTCGAGGATGCCATCTAACCATCGCGTTCGCTGCCTACCCCTTCTCCGGTGACCCTCAACCTTTCCCAACATCAAATCTTTCTCCAGCGACTGCTCTCTTCTCATCAGATTACCAAAGTAACTGAGCTTTAACTTTAGAATTTGACCCTCTAATGAGCAGTCAGGGTTTATGGTCGACAATATCGACTGATTTGATCCCTACGTACTGAGCAAAATATACCAGGGGGAGATTCAGCCGGAGTGTAGATGGTGCCAGGAGCTGACAACATATGACCATGTCCTATGGGAGTGCAGCATAGCACCGCCGGCGGCAGATATTATGCGGGATCCTTCTCTCGACCAGTGGGAGGCCGTGTTGGCCAGCTCAGATACGATCGCCCGTCTGTCAGGTGCACCCCACGGAAAAAGTGTCATTAGGTTGGGGTAAAACATCAGAAGGAAACTTTAAAAAGTTACATATCTTACAAAAAAGTGATACATCTATCGTCTTTTTCTAAATATAATGTACTACATTTTCTGCCAAAGTAAACGGCTGGGTGTCTGTGGCCTTGTCAAGCTGCCTAAGAGGCAGCTTTTACTGTAGGCATCCTGCTACCATGTATACTTTATGGTGGTGAAATAAAGTTATTAGATAGAGTGCCTTTCTTTTCCTATAAACTAATTAAGTTTTAAAGCCATACAGCTCGTTCGGTCGAAAAGCGGTTTCTGTTGTAGCAATAGCAGCAGCAGTACCACCACGACCAACTACTACTACTACCACTACTGCTACTACTACTACTACTATCACCATTACCACGACTACTACTACTACGACTACTACTAGTACTACTACTACCACCAGGACTACTACTACTACTACCATACTACTACTACTACTACTACTACTACTACTACTACTACTACTACTACTACTACTACTACTACTATTACCATGCTACTACTACTACTGGACGACGACGACAACAGTAGTCGCGTGTCGGAAAAGAGAACGGTACCGTTGGACCGAGCGTCAAGGAAAGATGTGCACAATATGGTTGGTGTGGTTTTATTAGCTAATTATTTAGACCTAAAGTTTGAGGGTCTTTTAGATGTCTCTTAAAAGGAGAATGGCGAAAGCCTATCCTTCCTATCCTATAATTTGCCTTCCATCGTTAGCCTCTTGTCGGCATTCGTTGCAGTGCTACATATAATTATAATTGATTTACAAGAAAGGAAAGACGCTGTATATATCACACTTTCTCAGGCAAGAGCGAGTTTGGACGGTACACCATCGCTCCTGTCGCGTGGCGTTCCTTGACGCGCGTTCAAGTGTGGTGTGAATTGCAGATGGCGAACGCTAGACAAGATGAGACTTCTTTTATTGGCGTTCGTTGCAGTGATACATATAATTATATTTTGTTTACATGAAAAGAAAGGTGCAGTATCTGTCACACTTTATCTGACAAGTGTGCGTTTGGGTGGTACAACATCGCTCCTGTCGCGTGGCGTTCCTTGGCGCGCGTTCAAGTGTGGCATTGCAGATGGCAGGGACGCATTCCGCCTCGGCCAATCAGAACGCCGCAAAAGCGGGACACTTTGTCGACGACAGCATGAGCCATTAAAGGCTTTCTCCTTAATAATCGGGGACTGCGTAGAAAGTGGTGTGATAAGCGATGACGACTGAATGAAATCGTTGTAGTTAATTAAATGATAAAATTGGAAAAAGGGGATTCAATGGTGTCAAAATTCTCAGAATGAAGAGCCAGTGCTTTATGGTGTTAATTAAAAAAAAATAGAACGTGTAATTGATCAACTAAATTAATTGAAAAAAAAATGCCTTCAGAGGTGTTAAACGGCTCAGAATGGAAAGCTAATCTTTGCTGATCGATGATATAATGTTTTTAATGTACGAAATAAGAAAAAAAAAAGAAAAATAAACATTAAAACATACTCCATACTCTAAACGGCGGAGCTTATGTGCCCTTAATTTTGAGTGTGAATGCACTATTTCACGAGGTCTAACCAAGGAGGGTCTACCGGGCCTTCAGGATGTGCGCGACAGATACTGCGCCTTTCCTGTAAACAAATTACTAATAAAAGCATTAGTAGGGTATGTAAAAATGATATATAGTGATGATGGTAATTAGTAACAAATACTAATAAAACCATAATTCATGATATTTACCGGGATAAAAATAAAAGCTAAAGATAACCTGAAAATAAATAAATAAAATAACATTTTGCTGTTGCATGTAGCTGTACGTGAGAATCTTAATAAATCATAGGCTGCTAGTGGCCATTGATAACCGCTTTCATTATGCGTGCTTGTATGTAAAGCGATTATTAAGGCAGAAGGCTTTATTGACTCATGGATGGGGTAGACGGAATTGTTCGCAGAAACTTTTCGCAGAAAATGTCCGTACGAACTAAAGAAAAAAGTCTGCCTCCACCGGAAATCTTACCACTTCACCTCCGATCTCCAGCCGAGCGCCACGCCGGGCTCCTCAGAAACAGATCGTAATTCTTGTTAGCCTGAGGATAATAGTCGCAATGACAAAGGCGATCTACTTAATGATAATGATGTTAGTACTTAATAGCGATGACAATGACGCTGCAGTAATGATAATGATGGCAGTAGTGATGACAGTGACGATGCATTTGGTTGACAATGACGATATTGATGATGATGATGGTGAAAGTATCAATGACTACGCAGTTAGTGAAAACAGTCCTGTAAAGTGACTTTCGCCATTTCCGCACTTAAGCCGACTTAAGTGCAGCCCTGTCATTTTTTTTAGCAGTGTCATTTCCCTTGTCTGTACCTCTTTGGTTTCAACTCTGACTGTAACGATTAATAAACTATGACAAACGTACCTCGTGGACTAGTGGAATCAACTCAATGCCGCCAAACAGAGGCTGATGAACTCATTACGAATGCGAAACAAGAGCTCATAGTTAGGACTCAGGAGTAGTAATTTGGAGTGCATTATGAATACACTTTAATGGAGATGTAAATCAAGCGCGAGTTGCGCACTATTTACTTCCGTCTAACAGTCGCGAACAATTCGGTCGGATTTTCCATTTCCTCGAGATTATGTCACGAACTAGGGCGTACAGTGTGAACAAGAATGGGGTAAATAATAAGCTTTATGAAGAAGGAGCTGCCCTCGAATTATCGCCTCTTTCTCAAAATCTTTCGTGGCTGGGACATTACTACAAGTCTAGATTAGAAAAAAAAAAAAATCGATTTTCATGCAGGCAAATGAAATTTAGCATCGCACGTATGCAACGAGTTTGTTTTGCATTTCAAGCTGTGTTATCGCGTCCTGCACAACAATATATATGTCTTGTGTACCTAGCAACGACGTAAAAACAATTTACAGGGATGCCCTTAGGTCGCCTATACGTGCGGAAATACGAAATGAAAGCATTGCGTCTTCCATACCTCGTTCCATTATGAGCAATGATATTCTGCATTTCGTTCTTTTTTTGACATCTACAATTTTACTTTTAATTACTTTATTTTTGTCCCTATTTTTCTTTTTTATTTATTTTTGTTTGCTTTTGTATTGTGTTTGTATTGTCTTTGTATTTATTTCTAATTTTTTACTTACTGTCGCTGTTGTCCTTTCTCTCAGCGCCCTGCGGCGTCCTTACGCTAAGCTAGAATTACGGACTCGTTCTCGGGACTTGTGTGGCGCAGAGTAGTGGTTTGCGCACTCGACCGAGGCGCGGAAAGATAATGGTTGAAATCCTGGCGTGCGCACGATTCACTTATTTTTCTTATTTTCTTCTTACCGTCATATGCACACATCTCGTGGTTTCTGTCCACTCATCCTGTTCACGACACTCGTGAGCCAAGAAATGCCTTCGCGTTAATAAATATCAGCTTTGTTTTACGGAATGTTTCCAATTGATAGGCAAGTAGCAAGTTTACACACTTACAGGGGAGCTAATGTTCTTTTCACTGGCCTTGCAAAGGTGCATTTTGTAGGAAAAAAAAAAAAAAAAAAAAAAAAAAAAAAAAAAAAAAGTACAGACCTGTATATTTCAACACCGGGTTTGATCGCGACCACTGAGGGCGTGGTTTGGCGAAGACGAGGCCCATCGAGTACTGCAGAGATTAAGGTTGTTCTTGTAATAACCATTGGAATGGGATGATAAATAGGGAATTGATGAAACGGTGTGATTTCGCAGAGCTATGTGGTTGTATCCTTTCTCAGCACCTCTGGGGCACCGCGCGGGAGAATGGGGAATGCAGTTATGGAGATGAACATGGATACGGTGGTGCAAAGAGGGGAAGAGGAACGGATGGAGGACCAGCGCTTCTACCTGGTTTAGAGCTGCCTTAGAAGTAAAATATTAGAGGGCGCTTAAGTATCTCTAAGAGTTGATGCAACATTGCCTTATGAATGTCATGCGTTGTTGCTAATTAATGATCTTAATTATTAGCACTAATTAGTAGCGCTAAAAAGTGCTGCTATTTTTCTCTTCGTCGTATTGCGTAGTCGCAAAGCGTTTTTCAATGTTTTCAAACAAGCATCTTTAACTTTCCTTTGGGAAAGAGGCTAAAATCCACGTGCGAGTTTGAATCAAAGATGTCCTTTTTTTACACCTTGCAACCCTAACACAAATGGTAATTTAGAGTGGCTCTCCCCTTTGTCGCTAATAAAGCAGTCGGTTCGCGCAACTGACCGACTTGGGAAAAAGCGCGGCGTCAATTCGCGCAATTAATCTTGCGCATTTTGGAATAAGTATGATCCCTCAGAACGAGATCACCTCTCTGAAATCCTTGTTCACACAACGTTCGCCCGCCTTATCTTCTCCCTTCCTTTCATTCCTCGCGAGATATAAAGCCTGGTTGATTTCGACACTTTTTTTTTTTTCACCGCCTTCCGCTCGTGGATCGTTACAATGTTCCATAATCGCCCGCCTTCAGCCACTTGGGCATCCGCGGTTGCGTTGGCGGCGTCGCGTGGGAAGGAAGCGCCAGCACTTCGCTCTTCAGGCACGCTTCCACAACCTTCGTGCGGCAAAGTATCACATTTTAACCGCTCCCTTTAACACCGGCTGTTATTCTCCCATTGAAAATGCGTGCACTCTGCTCACCGTAACAACGCCACTCTGTGTACCCCGTTCTCTCTCAGCGGCCACATTTCAAAAGAGATTGAGTTGCTCGGCGGGTTATGTCTCAAGCCGCATGGAGGTGTTAGTGCTTTTTTTTTTTTTTTTTTTTTTTTCTAAGCAGTGGCAACGGCGGGCAAAAGTGAATGGGGAGCGTGCCTCGTTCACAGCGCACTCCGGTTGCTCTGTATTGCGGGTTGCTTCAATTATGGCTAATGCTGCATCTACATCTACTGATAATTTGTTAGAGTAGCCGTAAGCTAGAAATATAGCACGCTTCTCACTGGTGTACGCGGAACGAACGTATTTGCTCTTCTTCATATTGCACAACCCAGTTTGAGTTGAGGCAAAGCTTTTCGATCATACCAGTTGGGAGAGAGAAACAACTTCGATTACCAAAAGAGTGTGATCATTAAGGCATGTCGGCCTGGCGTGGCCCCCAGATGGGGGCGACGCTCTGGGCCCACGAGCCAAGCGCCAGCTGCGTCTTCTTGCCTGAGCAAGTAAGAAGTTGGTCCCAGCTCTCCTCGGAGGGAGCTGTGGCAGTAAGGTACGAGGGGGTGGTCTTCCCTACATCCCCAAAAGGTGTGTGCCAATGTGGCCGTTACTGCATAGTCGCAATTGGGGCGAATAGGGTCGTAGTCCCCGTCCGTAAACTCCACATAAAAAAAAAAAAAAAATCTAGTTTTAGTTTGTATTTTTCAGGGGTACTTATAGATTGTAACACCATCTAGAAGAGACCAATAAAAGCTATCTGCCATTACTGTCATTGCATACTGAAAATCGCTTTTTTTATTCTTAATTAACTCTACGTCCATTTAATCATTTTTTTTCGGCGGCATCTCTTCAATTTACTTTATTTGCCAGGTGGTGGTGCATTTATCATCAATCGGAAAGTTGCCAACTTGACACAGTTTAATGACCACGGGCGTCACCACTACCCGTATTTTAATCCAAATTTTGAACAATCAAAACCACCTTTTTTCATACGTAGGCCCTATAGGAAGTTTCTCCGCTGGTAATATTAAAGAGCTCCGGAGTTGACCACAGTGGGTAAAATATGCATCTTCTATGTAGCTTTCCGTGACCTCTGCTTTTCAGCGTTCGACATGAAATCTTCTGCGTTTCGTCAGACTGACCCATCACGACGTCACGCGCGGTAGGCAGACAGAAATAAGCCAAATAGATGTTGGGATCCCGGGTTCGTCCTTGAGCGCGCAGTAGTTAGGCACCGTCTCTTTAGGCTGCGTCGAAACGTGGAGCTTTACTATTTAATGATACGGCGCTCCTGCGCGAGTGCCCTGGTGGCGTCCTCTTCCGCAGTGCGAACCGCCTCGGGCGAACCCCGAATTGATGATAATCGGCCGACCGGTTCGCTTAGGCTTTGAACGTCGGTAACCGCCGGCTAGGTTTTGGGTGGCTGCGTGCTCTCTCTTCGTCAGTTTGAATCCTTACCTGCGTTATTACCTGTTGGCTCACTCGTTGCAGCCCTTAGGTGTAGTCCTCTGTTCTGTCTGTCTGCGTAACAACAGCGTGTTGGTTAAGCAGCAATATTCTGTTACATCATCGCATAGCAAGTATGAATGACTGAATCAGTCTATGAACTAGGCGAATTCTAATTTGGTCTATCTAGCTATATTTATCGATGAACTTCACAACCCCAGGTTGTCGAAATTAATCCGAAGCCCTTCACTGTGACTACGGCGTCATCCATGGTTCCTTTGCAGCTTTCGATTGCATGAGCAAGGTTGGCATAGAATATCGTCGGCTCCAGAATGCCTTGAATTTGTGTGAGTTATGTATGAATCATATGAATTGAGATGGAGCCCTTGCAGAAGATAGAAAGCGTGCATGCGCTTGTGTATGCAGTTCGCAAAAAAAAAAAAAAAAAAAAAAAAGACTTTTAACCCGATAGCGCCTTTAACACAGCTTTTTCATTCCGCGATATCTGTTTTCAAAGTTTTCTTGTTGAAGTTACTTAAATGCTTTAAATTCATAGTACTGTAACATCATGTACACATTCCAAACACAGGTTAGTAAGTCATATGCGCCACAACGCGTTTATCAGGCGCCCCTCTAACGCGCTTGGTACCAACGACTCCTCGTGGCCTGTTTCTAATTTTGTTACACAGGAAAAATTTGTCTCCCATGGTAAAAAAATTTCTTTTTGATATCACCAAGTTTTACAAATCAGAAACAATTCAACATATTAACTCTATCCTTTTTTTTTTTTTTGGGGGGGGGGGGGGGGGGGGGGAGGGGGGTGTTACAGCGTTTAAGAAGCTTCCTCTTACACCGCAGGGTATAAGGTTCTTACCCGTTCACGACCATGCTGTACCATATGATGCCATGTTCTTGTTGGGACTGCACTCTGTATAGCGCAGTGCTATGTACTATCAATATTGTGACACTGGAGCGAGATCTGTGTATGAATACTTTGTTAAGAGCATTGTAAAAGTCAATGATGTGTTGAAAATACAGACTGTGGTGCTGAAACAGAGTTGGGTTTTAGGAAGCTAGCACAAATGAAACGGAAATGAAAAAAAAAAAAAAAGAAAGACTATTATTCGTGGCCTGTGCATTGCTTGCCCGTCTGGCATGCAAGGGACCTGAGCTCGAACCTCAATGACGACAAATTCATTCTATTGAATAAATTTTTTTTGTGGAATACCTCAATAATAGTAGGGAGATATTTCAGAAAAAAAAAGGAAGTAATTCAACCTCCTCGCCAATTGTAGCTTTATTTGTACCCTCCCCTAATTCTTCAGCTTTATTTGAATGTGGAGTGCTTAAAATTTCCGCGCGAAGTCATCTGGTTGTGACGTAATGACCCTGTCAACCAATCAGGATTTTTCGAGACCGACGTCATCGGCGGCGGCAGCCCTTCGGCGGAACGAGCTGTGTTCATGCGAAATCGCGTTTTTTTTTTTTTTTTATAACGTTGTTTATTGCCTCAGGAATGGAATATAAAATGGAATATGTAATATGGAATATGCATAATGGAATATGTAAAAAAAAAATTTAGGGGGGTTATTAAATGAAAGAAAAAAGGTTGACTGTTCTAATAAAGTTCAAGGAAGAGCGATGATAAGGCCCTTGCGTCCAAGCAATGTACGATAATGAGTTGTTCGGCGGAAGGCCCACTGCCGTCAGGTGCCGAATTCTAGTCGGCTTCAGTGCCGGGCAAACCCACAACAAGTGGTGAATATCTGCCTCGTGATTTTCTGACTTGCAGACAGGACATCCTGGACGTTGATATAAATATCGATATTGAGGCCATGTTCGTGTTACAGCAGGTGTAAGGGCAACCCCGACCCGGATCCTCCGTAGCGCAACCTCTTCTGTGCTGGTAAGACCGCGTTTAGAACGATGAAAAATCCGCGGGGGCGCGAAAGTTGAAGGTCTGCACGTCACATAAATCGCAAGGTATCTTCCTTGTGTCGTACATTTGGCACCAAGGATGGAAAAGGTAGGCACCTGGAAATTAAAGACAATACTAATTAAGAGATATCACTATTATTATCGTTCAAGCTTTAAATGTCTGTAGACGCCTTATCTTAGTCTTATGTTTTCTTCTCGGCGACGATGCGTAAGACATTAAATGCAAAAGTTATCCCATGAGCGCCGATTAATTTCTAATTGAATTCCTTCTTGATCGCGTCAATTTCAACAACCGAAACATGGCTGTGGTGTGTAAAAAGTATTTAACTCATTTGGGGCATAAAAAAAAAAAAAAAAAAAAAAAAAAAAAAAAAAAAAAAAACAGGCCGAGTTATCAGTCTGCGGCTACACTCGATAACTTACGTAATGTCTTTCCCGTCCACGCAGCTCCACTCTCCTCCTGCCTCCCTCCTGCCACTGTCAGTCTCTGATGAGTTATTACCCGAGTTATCTCTACCGTATACACACTCATCGCAATGAGACGCAGTCACACGAATCGGGGGCTTAGGCGGCTGAAACAACCTACGTTGGCACTTATGGCCACCACGGTCAATGATTAATTTTCTTTATTAATTGATTGGTAGGAAAGGGCAATTGCAAATTCGTCCCAGGGATGACATCTCTGCTCATTTTACGCAGGCGACTTGAATACCAAAGAGTTTCGTGGGGACTTTCATTTTGCGATCATTACATTCTCGGCAAGCTTTCTTTCCGCGTAGAAAAACAGTCGGTAGTGTTGCCGAGGAGGAAGACGTCTCGTTTAGTTAGTGGTTTCCATTTTGATGTCCCTTTGATAATTGCCTGCTTCAAGAGCTAAAATGACAACAGACAACATATATCATCAATTACAGCGCACCTTTTTTTTTTTCTTTTTTTTTTTCTTTTTTTTTTCTTTTTTCTCATGCCTCACGCAGCCTAAGAACTTCTTACGCGTGACAGGCGACGCTCGACGGTTGAAGCTTAGAACCGAAACGACATGAAGAAATTCAATTGTAAATGGTTTAACGGTTGTTTGGGAATATCAAGGGTGACTCATGTATTGTAATGTCTTATATATCATTACAGAGAAGGAAGCGGGCAGGTAAAAACAGCTGATATATATAATCATTTAACAGACCGTGTGTGCCTGACTACCAGTACTATTTGTTGAAACAGTTAAGAAAAAGAAAAGAGGACGAAAAGCCAAGTCGTTTCCTGCATTCTCCGCTAGGTCAGCGTTCGACGAGAGAAATTCGAGACACTCCAATATATTCGCCTACTTTGACGGTTGTTTTTATTCGGCCATGACCGTGCCTCCTACTACTTATTAGGAGTGGGAGACAGCGCTCGTTTCACTGCCGTACCGCTTCCTCTACTCGTCTGAGGCCTACAGCACTTTAGAATTCTTCTGTAAATACCTCAGCTCCTACATCGCCCACTCACTGTGCGTTTTCGTCTTGCATAATCAGAAGGCAGCGACGCTAAATAGTGGGGAAGCAGAATTGACGTTTCATTTCAGGGCATTCCGCAGCTCGCTTCGTGTGGGCACGCTGCGTATAATAGAAGGGGGGAAAAAAACCGCATAAAAACGTTAAAAGACATTATACGCCGATTCCAGCAACCGGCGCGCCATCTAGCTTTCGTGACCTTTCGCCGAAGGTTTTCTTCGTTCTGATTTTCCTAGTTTCCCTTCTTTTGCATTCTTCTTATAAGTCCTCTTGGTGGTGGAAGTAAGGTGAAAAGGCTTTAAACCTTTCAAGGTGGAATCTAGACAATTTAAGGCCGCACGTCGGAAATGGAGATCAAGTCTACGGGCCTTTATGACTGGTTTTTCTTCTTTTCGGAACCTTTTCACTGGACGCCTTTAAAGCTCACTGATTAATTATTAGCGAGACCGCTTCGCGGCTTGTGGAAGGGGTTCACGGCGTGTCCTTCTTTTGTCTTTTAAAACTGGTTGTTTTTTCGGAGCTTTGAAGGTGCGTGTGCGGAAGATAATGAAAAGGCTGGGGCAGCACTTTGAGGGATTACATTTTCTCTCGAGTCAGAAACATGCTTTCAGGTGACCGATGTTTCAATGTTTGCCCGAGGGCTTTGCCCGAACTCTGTCCAAGGGCTGTCACAGTCCGGCGCTGACGTCACGATGACGTCAGAATAGCATATGACGTTTTACCTTAGAGTGCGTATGTCACATCTCTTCCCTCCAGCAAAACACGGCAGTAGCGATGGTAGAAACGGCGCAGTTCATTAGGACCCTTCTTCGCATCTCGGCCCGCCGCCGCGGTGCCTCACGACCGTTGTGCCCGAGGCCTCGGGTTTGAATCCCAACGCGGCTGCATATTTTAGTAGAGGCGTCGAATGCAAAAAATTGTCTCGTGTGCTGTGTGATGTTGGTGCACGTTGAAAAACCCTGGAGGACGAATTAATTCAGAACCGTCAGGCTTTTTTTTTTTTTTTTTGCATTTTCTTTCCTGCTCAAAGAACCATATCCCTAGAGAGTTCTGTCAATGGCCCTTTGCGTACTTGGTAGCGACGGCGAACAAAACAGCAATTTAAACGTCTGCTGTCTGCTACGCAGCTGCATGCCTTCATGCTTGAACGCTTTCGAAAGCAGCTCGGATGTCATCCCTTATCTGCATCGATCGCTAACGTCGTCTGGTGAAAGCGTCGCATTCTACGCCGCTTTCGGAAAAACCTTTCCTTGTTTTTATTTTTTTTCCTCGTCATCCAGAGCACCAGCTCGTTGCATTCAGTGAATGCAATAGCTAAGCGCACTGTCCGAGCATGATGCGGCAATCTAGTGCATAGTCTTCTATGCGGCAGACTCTAGAAAATGCATTTAGGGTCCCCTTCAATCAACAAAGCGGAATGGTGTCCTCGTTTTCTTTTTTTTTTTTTCCTTTTTTTTTTTGGGGGGGGGGGGGGGGTACTTTACTTTTCAGTTTTATTGATTTTACTTTCCTTACTGTACACTTGCCTTCTATCTTCTTTTTTTTTTTGCCTTTTTTGTCGTCGCTTTGGTCATTTATTTATTCATTCATTCAGTCTTGGCGCATCGCATACGCGGAAAGGGGAAGAATGAAGCTGCTGTATCCACAGCAGGAAGGCTGGCGAACGGGTTTACGTGATCGTAAGACTTCAAATTATTTAGAAAATATTTGTCGACCGAGACAGGCTAGGACTTACGTCCGGCCTGCCTTTACCTGCAAATAGCATTTATTCATTGCTTATTCGCCAAACTTTTTCTTGTGGTCAGGCTTAACTGTATTTTCCGCGGTGGCAGTTCGTTCCAGACGCAGTGCACGTTATTGTAATGCCTCAAGGCCGCGGTTGGAGCCCTGCTCAACAGGACCGTCCAGCAGAAGTTACGCATTATTTTGCCTTGTCCGCGACCCGTTGTAACAAATGGTTTAACACCTCACCTCACATCACCTCGGCAGCTTTGTGGATGCGTATCGCTTGTTGACTAGGCTTCACACCGTCACTAGCCATTGATTGGCCAGCGATCGGCCTACCCTCGCACGCAGGCTGCTGGCGCGCTCCTATACTCTCGACACCAGGTGCCGTCTGTCAGGCGTGCGCGGCCTGGCGACTGCGGGTCGCGCGGGCGTTTCGCGTGGAATACGTGTTTGTAAGCAAGCATTCTTCAATTCCGTCGTTAATGCGCTCTGCCACCTACGCACGTAGGTGTGTGCGGTGCATCGCTACTCACATTCTGTTTACTCTTCGAGATAGTACGACATCAATTTGAAGCGCAATTTGATAATGCGTCGATTTTAACTTTACAACAGCGCAAATAAACTTGCTCCAGTACAACAGTGCGGTAAAAATATCTGTGGCAGTATTTTCAAGCGCCCGAAGGCTAGCTAATCGTGGCTACCGTGCATGCGTGCATGCAGCAAACGGCCGTGCCGCGGCGCGGCAGTCTGCAGAAAATTACTGCGCCCGAGAATGGCTCACCACTGCGTGCGATGGAGTGAACTTATACACTGTTCAAGTAGAAGGTATACGACGCACAGCTTTTGAATAAATTATGTGCGTTCCAGTCATCGTATTTTCTTCATCATAAATTCATCATATTTAAATTATTTCTTTTTCTATCACCGCTTCAACTTTGATTTAGCATATGTCAGGCCGGGTCCGGGTCGGGCTCAAATAAGCCCTCTCAGTGTCGGGCCGGGCCCGGGTCTGTAGCATAGGGCCTGGCCGGGCTTGAGCTCAAAATATGGGTCCGTGCACACCTCTATAGCACAGACCTCGATTTCTGCCACGCATGTATCGAACGCTCAGCTCCGTCTGTTGCTCTTCACTCGCGGCGGCTTTTGTAGATGAATGGGCGAAGATTCCTAATATCGAGAACTTAATTGTCTCGCGAATCAAGGAACTGTACACGTTGTGCAATGCGGATTGTCCAAGTGGTGCACCTGAAAGCCTCCTGCGTGGCTACACGTTTACATATAAAATGCGGATGGGCAGCTGTGCTTGCTTCCCTTTTAATTTCACCTCTTTCTAGCTGTCTTCTCCTCTTTTCTTTTCCCGTTGGTTATTTATATTTTGACGTCGTTCAGGAAACGCGCATTTTTGCAACGCTCATCATGAAAAAATCCGAAACCAATGTGACCGGCGCCATGCGTCTTGAAAAGTGGTTCTTAAAATAAGACCGCCTGTAGAGTACAGTGCAATCCAGCATGCTTGAGTCCACTTGAATTCGGGGGAGCAGTACAAGGAAGGTCCACAGGTCGCAAAACGGTGTACTTCAGCCACACGCATATACGGCGCATTTACCGGTATTGTGTGGTTTTCCGAGTGTACTGTCAACCTTATATCGTTTCTTTTTACTAAACCTGTTTACTAAAACTGGCCTAACCAAGCTGAAGCAACCTCACTTCCCGTCAAAACGCTCGCTTGCTTAACGTGGAAAGCTTATGAAACGGCTGCCCTTTGTGACATGTACGTCCCTTGATAGCCCCTTGATATCTATTCGTGAACCATCGTTCTCCATTACGTCGCCGCGTTCGGTCTTCTTTTCGAACGGCATATTCTTTCGCTCGGAATATCGCTGGATTCAGTTGATATCGCTCGCGGTGTGCCCCCGAGTCGAGCGGCGCTCCTTTGGGAGGCGCCGCGAAAGAGTTGAGGAAGAGAATGAAAAGACAGACAGGCCGCGCGCACCCAGCGGCAGCGCGGTAGACACAGGTGCGAGCGAGAGGCAGGCGGTGGCGAGGCCGCCGCTTCTGCTGCTGCTGTCAGGGTCCCCGCGCTTTTTCTCTGGAATAGAAAGCGCGCGAAGACATCGCCAACGCCGCCGCTCCCGGGGCTGTTCGTGCGACTTGGAACAAGGCCAAGTCGGGCCTTCTTCGTTGTACACTGGGTTGCACATGGGCTGTCCGCCACGGCGATGCGAACTCCAGCGGAATGGCGAACTGTCTAGCGAGGAAGCGTTCGCTCCTTTCCGCTCCTGACGCAGCGTCGACCTGTCGAACGGAACAGTCAACAGCTGCTTGAGAACGTTATTTCTTTCCTTACATAATCGCGAGGTCGAGAATAACAAAGCTGCAAGGCATACGCGCGCGCGCTTACCGCTGTTCGGGGTTACGCAATCCGGAGGGGACGGACAGGATCTCTCGGAAAAGATGACCGCGGCAATGGCCTGCGTGCACTAGCGTCATCTGGAGTGGAGGGGCGCAACGACAATGTGCCGTTTGATGTATGTTGACAATGCGGCTCCCGCCTTATCCGGTCTAGGGAAACGCTAAGCCTGTCGTCTCGGTAGTAATGGCTTCTGGCTGTTTCAGACAGGGAGTCCTGAGTTTACGCAGTTTAGAGTTCTTCCTTTCTCAGCATCTCTCTTCCGCCACTGCAATTGTAAATAAAGATTCACGTGTGCGATGAACGTCTAAGGGCACCGTGGTGGCTGAAATTGGTCCTGAGCCATGCCAGCACGGCGACCATTTCTCTGCTTTCGCTTCATTCTTATTTCATTCCCTTGTGACGTGGCTCTAGTTTTCACTCAGATGGGCCCTTCCTTTCCTATTACAAACACCACGCGCTTACCTCAAGGGAAGAAATTTTTGCGTACATGAAAGATCCTTGGGTAAAGTCAACTTCTTTTTCCACCAAAATTTACATTTTCTTTTCACGTGGTGAGTGACTGCAGTGAATCCGGTAAGAGGGAAATTGGGAAAGGAGGGAATATGTCTGCGATAAAATGAACTCGTGGAATCATTGCCAGATGCTGTGAGTTGCAGATTATGTATACAAGGGTATTCAGGTGACGTCATGGGCGCCATTTCATGGTGCAGAACACAGCTTCAGCAGTGCAGGTTGCGATAATGTGATTGAATATGTTGATATCCTTTCCCCTTCGATCCCCAGCCAAGCACGCAAACGCTGGCGTCTTTTTGTTTATATATTTATTGCCTAGGTCTCGTGAGAAACCAACCGTAATTCTCCTTGTCTAACGTGGTGATAATAGTAGCGATGAGAATGACGGTGCAGTCAGTGATAATGATGATATCGATGACAATGACGGTGCATTTAGTTCACAATGATGATGGTGGCCGTATTGATGATGATAGTAGCGGTGACAGTGGTGATGCATGATAATGGTGATGATAATTGTAGCGACATTGATTATGATGATCGTAAGGTGACAAGAGGGATGCAGGAAAAACAGTCCTGTAACGTGCTTTTCACCATTTCCGCTCTTAAACAAACTTAAGCGCAGCCAAGATACTTTTCTTTTATGCACCCCGTTTTCGTTCACTCCACTGAAGCAAAATGTCTATCAACAACGCCCCACGACTGAAATGCAGATACATTTGTCTTTCTAAATGCGCTAAAACTTTTTTTTTTTTTCTGACGTTAGTGGAGGGCACACCCACAAAGTCGGCTTCATAGCGACGTATGCTGCGGAGGCGTCGTCTGTTGAACGGTGCATTCCAAAGAAGGTGAGAAGGAATTAACGAAAGAATGTACAGGCAGACGAGGAAAATTCGCGCTGCTACTCCTTTCAAGATCGGTCGCTGTCTCGGTTTCTTAGGCAAACTTTGTCGTATGGAGAAACGTTGGTATAGGGTCCTGAGTGAAGTGTACGAGCGAGCTGACTGTTAAAAAAAAAAAAGAAAAAAAAAGGAAGAAGAAGAAGAAAGCTCGGTTCGTTTCTGGGAAAGTTGTGTGGCTTTCCGCTGTAGCCGTACGGCTGCGTTTGGGCGGTTCGCTTTTAACGCTACTACATGGCGTGTTCAGTGACTGTAGTGCCTCCTGGTAGCTTTGCGGCATGGGCTGTCTGGCAGTCAGCTTCTCTGCACAAGACGATCTTTTGACCGTACCGGCCCGCCCTATTTGAGGAGAAGGAATAGTTGGGTATCGTACAGGATTACTGTATAGTATTCGGAATAGTGTTGTGCGGCTTTCCTACGCGCTTCTGCTGCGCGTTACTGTCGCCATAAAATGACTAATTGAACCTCTGTGTAGTTCCTGCTTCGCATGCACTACAGTCGATTCCGGATAGGTCGAATCCGAATATTTCGAATTATTGCTTATATCGAATTGTCTGAATATCCTCTTGAAAATCCCATGCTAAAGTAGAGTAGCGTTGTTTGCGTTTATAGAACTCCCATTGAGCAGAACGTTCAATATATGGACTTGTACCCCATGCCCCTTCAAGGTGCGCTTCTCCTATAATGACGCTCCCACGATAACTTTGCGCTCAGGTAGCCCGGTCAGCTGAGCATCCTTGCACTCTTGCAGAGAGCCACGAACCTCTGGAGCTGCGTGACGCGGTGAACATTGATGTTTGTTTGTTTGTTTTGGGGGGATTTAAACTCCCAAAGCGACTCGGGCTATGAGAGACACCGTAGCGGAGGGCTCCGGAAATTGCGATCACTTGGGATTCTTTACCGTGCACTGACATCGCACAGCACACGGGCACCTTGCTTTTCGCCTCCATCGAAAAGCGGCCGCCGCGGCCGGAATTCGATCCTGCATACTTGCATACATGGCAAAATTACTTTTGAAAAGGAATTAAATTACATTACTAATTACTTTCCTCAAGATCGCAGAAAAGTAATTAAATTACATTACTCATTACTGCTCCGAAAAAGTAATAAAATTACATTACAATTACTTCGACTGAGTAATTTAATTACTTTTAAATTACTTTCTAGTTTTCATCCATGCAAAAATTAAGTAAAGCTAGTAAACTAAAACTAAGACGCACTATTCTGCTCAATTTTGTCTCCTTTTGCTGATCCGTCACGCTGGCTTCGGTTTTCCGAACGTCATTCCTGCTTTCGCCGCACTCTACTTTGTTGTGTATTGAAGGAGCAGTAGCGCACTTTAGTAAAAGTAATTTCGAAAGGAATTAACTACTTTTGATGCGAAATTACTGTCAAAACGTAATTCATTACAAAGTAATTCATTACATTGCAAATTACCAGGAAAAGTAATTAAATTACATTAATTTCATTACTGTAATTCAATTACTGCCATGTCTGCATACTTGGGCACAGTAGTCGAGCGCCCTGACCACTGCCATCACGCGGGGTGGTGAACATTGAGTCCGTTCGGAAAGGTCCTTGAATTTGACGTGGTTCTTTCCAGCGCGACATAACTGTCATGCGGGGAGCCGGTTTTCGGTGCACCGGTTGTTGTGCGGTGAAACCACCATAGCTGACCGATGTCCGCGGTTCTTGCGTGCCCTGCTTCGATCGCTGCTGCAGGCGACGCAGAAATCAACTTCACCCAATTTCGTTTGATATAATTGCGTTGTACTGTGATAGTCATCGCCATCGACATGCACCTGTGCGTTGTGCGACGAAGAAGAAGTACGCTGGGCTCGCCGTTGCAAGGTCCTGTCCTCACAGCTCTCCATCTGAGCGTCAATAAACGCCCTATTACAATTGGCGGAGGTGCCGGAAACGATCCCACCCAAACTGGAACTGCGAAGCCGTACACTACCCTCTACGACCGCCATACAAGACACTTCGACGCTGCCGGCCGTTCCACCCACGATCATGTGTGCTGGCGTCGTGCGCCAGCGTGACCCTTGCCTGTTCAGCGGCACGGCCGATCAAGATGTCGACGACTGGCTGTCATCCTATGAAAGAGTAAGCACCTACAACAAGTGGGATGACTCATACAAGCTCAGTAACGTCATATTCTATCTGACGGACGTGGCGAACCTCTGGTTTCGCAACCATGAGGCTGACCTGTCATCTTGGTCGACATTTAACAAGAATTTCGCGGAAGTGTTCGGCCGCCCGGCAGTGCGTAAGCTTCGTGCCGAACAACGTTTACACGATCGTGTTCAGCGCGCTGATGAGACCTTTACCAGCTACATAGAAGACGTCGTTGATCTCTGCAAACGAGTCGACCCGGCCATGCCGGAAGCAAACAAAATCCGCTACATCCTCGAGGGCATTTCTGAGGACGCCTTCCAGATGCTGGTAGCGAAAGATCCCACCAGCGTTAGTGAACTCGTGAAGCTTTGCCAGAGCTACGACGAGCTCCGCAAGCGGCGCGCTTCTAGGCGCCGCTCCAGTGTGTGCGACGAAGGCGTATCCGCATTAGCCCTGGGTGGTTCGCCAACTTCTGAAGGGAGCCCGCTGAATCAAAAGATCAAAGATTTTATTCGTGAAGAGGTCGCACGTCAAATCTCACTCCTTCCCCATTTTCAAGACTCGGGCCGCCTCGTTCCTGAACTGGCTCCATCTTTGGCCCCTGCTATACGCCGTGTCGTGCAAGAACACGTCGCTGATGCCTTGCCGTCCAACCCCGTGGTGCCGCCTGTGACGGCACCTCTCACGTATGCCCAAGTAACGGCTAGGCCACCACCTTCGCCCACGTCTGGCTCCTATGTGCAGGTCCCTGCCTACCGTTCACCGCCGCATGCTGAGCCTTCGTTTCAAGCCCCACCCTCAAGGTTCCGCCCACATCCTATGAAACCTTGGCGTACTACGGACAACCTTCCGATTTGCTATGCCTGCGGTCGGCCGGGCCATGTTGCGCGCCTTTGTCGCCAGCGCCTCCAACCTTCACAGCCTGACATTCGATTTTACCCGTACGATACCGACTCACGCTCGCAAATGATTCCGCCCGGTTCTCAATTTGTCCCACAAGATCGCCAAACCTATACCACTCGTCGATCACATTCTCCTCGGCGCCGATCGCTTTCTCCAATGCTGCGACGTTCTACCAGCACCGTTGAGGGAAACTAACAGTCGCAGTTCCGGGGGCAAGAACTGCGCTTGTTTCGAATTCCTCAAGTCCTCCATGCCGTCCCGCTAATGTTATCAAAGTGTCTGTAGAAGGCGCCACAGTTCTCGCTCTCGTCGATACCGGTGCAGCCGTCTCCGTCATCAGTGAAGCGCTCTGCCGTCGAATTCGCAAAGTGACCACTCCGATTTCCGACTTTTCGCTCCGCACCGCCTCATCACAGCACATTCACCCCTCCGCATCTTGCACAGCCCGTGTGCTCATTCAAGACGTCTTGTACCCCATCGAGTTTATTGTTCTGCCGAACTGCTCGCATGATATCATCCTCGGATACGATTTTCTATCGACTCATCAAGCCGTTATTGACTGTGCTCGTGCACAAATTGCCTTCGCCCCCCTCTGTGATGCCCCCTTCTGTGATACCCCTCCCCGCACTGCAAAACTTCTCGTCGCCCATGACACCGACATTCCTCCGTTCTCTGCTGCCCTCGTACCACTGTCTTGTGAGTGGGTAACTCCTTTGACTGCGATTTTTACACCTTCCGAAGCCACCTCCCGTCATCCCTGCCTCCTTTTTCCGTTCGCTGTTCTCGAAATTCAAGACGGCAAGAGTGCACTTTACGCCTCGAACCCATTTTCTTGCCCAGCAGTCCTGCTCCGTGGCGAATGCATTGGACGTCTTGAAGAGCTTGATCCCAGTCATATCACCACTCTTGCTGACTCAACCCCCTCCTTCGACGTTAGTCTGTGCTCTTGCGATGTTGCGACCGCTTCGACGCCCTCCGACGTTTTCCAACATGCTATTGATGCTGATCTTCCACTTGCGCAACGTGATCAACTTGTCGCCCTCTTGCAGAACTTCGCTTCTTCATTCGACTTTCCTCAAACTGACTTGGGCCGCACGTCTGTCGTAGAGCACACCATCGACACCGGTAAAACTGCACCTTTGCGCCAGCGCCCCTATCGCGTGTCGGCTTCGGAGCGCCAAGTAATTGCTGATCATGTGGACGACATGCTCCGTCGGGGTGTCATTCGGCCATCCCACAGTCCCTGGGCGTCTCCAGTTGTGTTGGTACCTAAGAAAGATGGCTCCTTCCGGTTTTGTGTCGACTACCGCCGGCTCAACAAGATCACGCGCAAGGACGTCTATCCTCTGCCACGCATCGATGACGCACTAGACTGCTTGCAGGGCGCCGAGTTTTTCTCCTCGTTGGATTTACGATCTGGCTACTGGCAGGTGCCAATGGCTGACGCTGACCGCTCTAAAACTGCCTTCATCACACCAGATGGATTATATGAATTCAACGTCATGCCCTTTGGGCTTTGCAACGCCCCGGCCACATTTGAACGCCTCATGGACACTGTGCTTCGTGGATTCAAGTGGCGAACCTGTCTTTGCTATCTCGATGATATCGTAGTCTTTTCTACCGATTTTCAATCCCACCTGCTCCGACTGAAGGACGTTCTCACTTGTCTCGCTACCGCCGGCCTCCAACTGAATCTGAAGAAGTGCCGCTTTGCTGCTCGCCGACTAACAATTCTAGGTCATGTCGTTTCTAAGGATGGCATTCTTCCCGATCCCACCAAACTTCGTGCAGTTGCCGAATTCCCACGCCCAAAATCACTGAAGCAGCTACGAAGTTTCATTGGCCTATGCTCCTACTTTCGCCGCTTCATCTTAAATTTCGCCTCTATTATTGCTCCTCTCATCCAGCTCCTCTCCGGTAGCTCCGACCTCTCCGCATGGACACCTGCTTGTGATGACGCCTTCAACACTTTACGCCGTCTTTTGGTTTCGCCTCCCATCCTCCGCCACTTCGACCCGAATGCGCCAACTGAGATTCACACTGACGCTAGCGGTATTGGGATAGGCGCCGTTCTCACCCAACGCAAACCTGGTATCCGAGACTATGTGGTGGCGTACGCAAGCCGCACCTTGACCAAGGCAGAGTCCAATTATTCTGTTACGGAAAGAGAATGCTTGGCCATTATTTGGGCCATCGGCAAATTCCGTCCGTATGTCTATGGCCGACCATTTTATGTGGTCACTGATCATCACGCTCTGTGCTGGCTGGCGTCCCTCAAGGACCCGTCCGGCCGCCTTGCTCGCTGGGCTCTTCGCCTCCAAGAGTATGACATTCGTGTCATATATCGCTCAGGCCTCAAGCATACTGACGCGGACGCTCTTTCGCGCTCACCGCTGCCTCCCTCTTCGTTGCCTGATGAGATCTGCGCCTACGATTTGTCTTCGCTTGCCACTATTGACATGGCCACGGAACAGCGGCGCGACCCGTGGATATCTACACTTCTGGACTTTCTTTCAAGTCACTCTCCAGGTCGTCTGTCTCGGGCGCTTGCCCGCCAAGCTCACCATTTTTCAATTCGTGACGGGCTGCTCTATCGCCGCAATTATCTTCACGACGGAAGGAAGTGGCTTTTAGTCATCCCCCGTCATCTCCGCGCCGAAATTTGTGCTGATTTCCATACTGATCCCCAGTGCGCCCACGGCGGAGTGTTGAAAACCTACACGCGCTTGCGTCTACGCTTCTTCTGGCGTGGAATGTACCGCTTTGTCCGCCATTTTGTCCGCTCCTGCCAGTCTTGCCAACGCCGAAAAACTCCTCTCAAGTCCTCTGCTTCGTTGCAGCCGTTGCCCTGTCCTGCCCGTCCGTTTGATCGTGTCGGCATAGATCTATACGGTCCCCTTCCTACAACTTCAGCTGGCAACCGCTGGATTATCGTGGCAGTGGATCATCTAACCCGCTACACTGAGACATCATCATTGCCCTCTGCTTCCGCACGCGACGTGGCTGCCTTTATTCTGAAAAACCTGGTTCTTCGCCATGGTGCCCCTCGCGAACTGCTCAGTGACCGCGGACGCGTTTTCTTATCAGACGCTCTTGAGGCTCTCCTGAAAGAATGCCGCATCATACACCGCACCGCTACCTCGTACCACCCTCAGACGAATGGACTGACAGAACGTTTTAACCGCACTCTCGGTGACATGCTGGCTATGTACGTGAACACCGACCATTCCAATTGGGACCAAGTTCTACCGTTTGTTACTTACGCATATAACACCGCGACACAGGCCACTACTGGATTCTCTCCATTCTTTCTCCTTTACGGGCGCGAGCCACCCTGTACTATGGACACACTTTTTCCCTACCGCCCTGACGTTTCCGAATCTTCCCCGCTATCCGATGCCGTCACGTACGCAGAAGAATGCCGTCAGCTCGCCCGCTCTCTCACAACAGAAAATCAGTGGCAACAAAAATACCTCCGTGATACCGGCGAAGCTTGCCATATCTCCCGGACACACTGGTGTGGCTCTGGGTGCCCTCCACAACCCCTGGCCTTTCAAAGAAGTTTCTTGCTCGCTACCACGGGCCATATAGGGTCCTCCAGCAAACATCTGCAGTCAACTACGTAGTTGAGCCCGTCACGCCCTCTGCGGACTTGCGTCGCCGTGGTCGTGAAACAGTTCACGTGAACCGATTGAAGCCATTCTATGACCCCGCTGTGCTTTCCGCGCCATAAGTCGCCAGGATGGCTCCTTTTTTTACCCGGGGGGAAAATGTACTGTGATAGTCATCGCCATCGACATGCACCTGTGCGTTGTGCGACGAAGAAGAAGTACGCTGGGCTCGCCGTTGCAAGGTCCTGTCCTCACAGCTCTCCATCTGAGCGTCAATAAACGCCCTATTACAGCGTTTATAGTGTACCGGTAGCAGAATCAGGCCTCTTATGATCGGCAGTGGCTTTTCCCAAAGTAGTGCCGCTCGGTGCAACTTAGATGATATCGCGGACTCAGTCCACGGCACTTGCGTCCTGTGGCGCGAGACGGGAGTAGCGCGAGCTCCAATGCTTCGTTCTTACCCCTGCTGCAGCACGTGAACGTTGTCCATCTGATCCCGCTTTTTACTCTTCTGTTTTTCGCCGCATTTTATTTTCTATGTATATGTTTTGTGCTTTAACGTCGGCTTTGCTTTTCGGCACCTTTGGCCCAAGTTGACTTTGGCCACGTGTATATATAGTTGGCAAGTAAACAATTAATTGCGTTAATAAAGGGTTTCTTAGCCCTGTTATAACTGATAGACATTTGTGCCAACGACAGTGCTGCATCGAGCTCTCAAGAAGCGTCTTCTGAATTCAAGCTCCCGACAAGCATATGCCGATGTTGTTTTTTTTTTTTGTTCTTTTTTTCCCCGACTTAGTGTAAACATATCGCGCAGCCGTGTTTTCCACCTGCGTAGTCGCGCGCTCCTGTCAAGAACGGCGCCCGCTGGGTGCCCTTCGTTTGCGCCACGCTCACTGCCTGGGCCAGCGACTTTCGCAAATGCTCCTCTGAAAAAAAAAAAAAAAAAAAGAAAAGGAAACGTTTCAACATGAAAAAATATTCTTCTCTTCGTTCTCAGGCTGGCATAAATGAAATGAAATTAAATTAAATGAAGTGAAAGAAGATGCATTTTGCTGTGCGCCCCTTTGTGGCAGGAAGGCGAGACAGTGTGTCCTTGACATCAGAGCTTGCAGGGCTCGCTGCTCACGTTTGTTTGCGCGTTTTTCTTTTTTCTTTTCATTTCTATATTTGCGGAGTATTCAACAGAAACGTCTTGGAGTTGTGTTTGTGAGAACGCCCCAGCAACTTGACACAGAGCATGTAGAATTATGTGCGCATGAAATGTTTTCATTCGAGCTTTTCGCCGTGCCTCAAGTATGCTGGCTACAAATGTACGGGAAATCTAGACGCAGCCGGTTTATATCCGCTTTGCAATGTTTATACGTCGGTGTTGTGGGCGTGCAGCTTCTTGCAAGTTGCAGCCTAGTTCATACCATGCTGTTTATTTATTTCGTTGTTGTTGTTGTTGTTTTGCTTATAGCTATAAATTCCTTCGACCTACTGCAATAGGCATCTTTCATGGTATTCAGCTGTCTTTGCAACGTGTGCCGCACAAATCATGCTGTTAGAAAAACATCAGCTGAATTGCACGGCGTCCAGTATTTAACGATACCCTAATAGCTCTTTATCGATCTTACACTAGCAATCTTTCTACGTTAAATAGAAATTTAGCAGCATTCTAGCTGTTTTCGATCATGGCCTCAATATGACATCAGCAATACTTTTTGTTTAATGCGATAATGTTTCTTAAAAAAAAAAAAAAAAGAGGACCGTCATTGATGTATGGGCGAAACAGATGCATGACGTCAGTAAAAACTTACATGTGTTGCGCACTTTTCAGTCTTCGTGTTAAGGAAATCGCCTGGACAGCAGACGGTAAAAAATGCTGTCTGAGACTGAAAAGCGCAGAAGTATGTGATGTTCATCGAAATGGCAATTGCATGGTCTCCGACGATTTTTTGTAAGTTTTTTTTTTTTCTATATTCACTGAATATTATCAGCAGAACGGGCAGCTGCGGCCACATCTCTCTTTCCTCCAAAATGCAATGTTCCCCTTTTCTAGTCACACTGAGTCAGTTAATATTAAAGGAGTACAGGTATCGATTTTCAGATTCGCGTTTTTTTTTTTTGTTTTTTTTTTTAAATAATGTTAAGGTGTTCGTGTATATACGTGCAGAACAGCGTGGTCTTATCTTAAAACCGCTATACAACTGATGATTGGATTTCTCCTCTTACGCTGTTTCAGTTTCAGCAGTCTAACGACAACTTTGACGGTGATGTTTTTACGGTATGTGACTGGAGGTACGGGGTAAAAAATATTCGATATGTAATTGTTCCTTCTTCCTTTTTGACTGCATTCGGCAGGTTGCATTTAAATCTGTTCTAGACTGAAGTGATGAGGCAGTGATTACCTTGCTCGTAATGTTTTTTCTTCGGGCCTTCTTCTCCATCATTTTGACGGGTGCGAATAAAAGTTCTCTCTCTCTGACCTGGCGTGGTAATACTGAACCACAACGACACATCCATCATTCGGCTGCAGAAACTGTGCAAGTAAAGAAATTAACTCGTTATTTATTTAGCGAACTTAGGCGAATACTACGCGGTGATCCGCGTATGCCAACCTATTTCGCGCGCAACGTAGAATTTGACTACCGAACAAAGCCTCAGCGCGATCTCATCATTTTCTTCATAAGTGAAGTGAGTGAAACTTAGTTAAGTGCGTAGGGAGTGAACCGAACATGACGTCAACGAAGACTAAGAATACCGTTTACGTTGTTTTTTTACGAACGAAATTGAAGGCTTATAAGGAACGCCACAAAGACCGCCCGTAGGTTCGCGGTCGCGACGTCAAACACACGCAGTCTTGGCGTACGTCACTGAACCACTGCTTTACAAGCCCGTGCAGAGTGTCAAGGGCCGCGAGTTTGCAATCTGTCGCATGCATGGCGGTTTCGTAATGCGTCCGCCAGAAAAAGCAAGGCGCTTTCTTTTCCACCTTGACAACGCGGCAAACGCGAGCAATACCGATGCTAAAAACGCATCTCGCTGAGGCCGATCGGCACGACGACGTTGAAGAAAGCCGATCTGTCCTCCTCCTTCCATCTTCCTCTTTTTCCCTCTCTCCCAGCTTGCTCGTGGTTGCGTGCGTCCTTCGCTTGGTTATAGGAGCAGCAGCGTGGTTATTAGCCGGGCTATTTAAGGCCGGCCGGTATTGATTTTGTGCGAGTTTCCCGCAGTAACCTCTTCGCTATTCAGTTGTTTGTTGTGTTCCTGTGATACTTCGCACGCGTCCGAACGTTTCAATAGGGAGGATCTTTATTGCTGCTGCGTATAAACCTTCCTGATTGGTGCCTGTTTACGGCAGCTGTGCGGCTTACATGTATTGCTGCTGGTATATTCACCGCGAGCCTCTACGATTAGAACTCGGCGGGTCTTGCAACCACGCAGCACTGTGGCCTGTAAGGCATGGAGGATGTGTTACGAGCTCAAATCGGTGTTTAAATTTCAAAAATTCCATAGGCAGTAAAATGTATTTTGGCACGGCAGCAACGAGCATTTAACTGTGTTTTTGTCCCCGTTACTTTACTTCCATACTTTAAAATCTTCTTGGTATCCCTGGTTGAACTGTCTGCGCTCTGAACCCTTTGACTTTTGTTTTATTATTATTATTATTATTATTATTATTATTATTATTATTATTATTATTATTATTATTATTATTATTATTATTATTATTATTATTATTATTATTATTATTATTATTATTATTATTATTATTATTATTTTACAGCGAGAACCATAACCGTCCATTCCTTACTTTGGCGTCGGTGTATTTGAAGTAGTAGTAGTAGCTGTAGTAGTTGTGGAGCCGATAACCAGTGAGTGCGGAATCGCCAATATATATGGCGATTCCGCACACCTCAGGGAGAGTGTTTAGTGTTGAAGAAGGAGGGCATGTAACCGAAGGATGGTTTTGATCGGAACAAGCCGGATTGCCATGGAAGCTAGGAGGATCTGGAGGTTTCAAGATGTTAAGCGCCTCAGGTTCTGCTTGGCCAGCGTATCACTATTAACGCGAGCGCGACGATGCCCAAGCACGCTGCCTTCTTTGATGCTATGGACGGTGCTCGTGTTTCGTTCTTTGTTGACTATGAGAGGTGGAGACAGCACAAGTGGTTTGTATGCCATGGTTGCTAGACGCAAAGCTCAAGCAGAGGTTCATGCGGCGCCAAGATCTAGAGATGGGCGCCGCCACGTCATCAATGACTTGATACAGCTATAGGGATAACACGCAGCCAAAGCAATTTCTCAGCGACGCCGCCAAAAAGACCCAGGCGTGCGCGCTCCTTATCGGTTAAAAAAAAAAAAAGAAAAAGAAAGAAAAACAAATACAGTAATATACCTGTCAGTGCATCCCACCTGATCATTGTATAAGCAAGTGCCGTGACTGTTCACTAATCACATGGCGACGTCTACGAAAGCGTCATAACTCCTACGCGAGGACTCTTCCCCAAAGGTTGGTATACGTGTCGCAGAGTCCAGCAACAGATATCGCTGGACTGCGCCTCACAAATGAGGACTACGGCTGCATGTTCTACCACGACAAAATCTCATTAATCATGACAGGTGTCTCGTCGATATATTCCGTTTTTTGCAGTCGCAGAAGCTGGGAACTATCACCGCCAAGTGTACACCATGATTGAACAGCCGCGCACATCTTGATTCCCCCACTTAACGGCCGCTCACTTTTATCATATGCGAACACCACGACCACATTCTATGTATTTGTTCTTTGCATTTTAGAAACCTGAGACTGAAGCAGCCTCTCGATATCGTAGGCTACCCGTACTGTTCCGGAAGTTCCAGAGACCACAACAGAGAATTGCGGCAGTGGTCGCATACGTGCGGTACTGATTGAACGGTTTGGCACATTAATCGAGCCGGTGAACAATGTCGCAAATTGGTCAGCGCGGGTTGCTTGTAGAGGCCGCGTACATTTCTCATACCGCACTCACCAGAGACTTCGCTGACTTCCTCCACATCGTATTAACTACCTATCTGTCCACACCAATGGTACGTTAGTCGGGGTCTTTAATGTAGATTCACCCTCACAACACCTCCCACCATTCTAACGACCTCCTGAAAGGCATGCTTGTCGCCTTTCGAAATCATGCACTTACTCAAAACGTCGAATACATCTCTGGGTGAATACATACTAAAGGGGGCATGGCTGTCAAAGACTGGGACAGCCAAAGCAAATTCACCGAAAAGTAATTAAATTACATTACTCATTACTGCTCCCAAAACGTAATGAAATTACATTACAGTTACTTCTACTGAGTAATTAAATTACTTTTAAATTACTTTCTAGTTTCCATCCATGCAAAAACTAAACTGCCATTTGAGAGAGAATATATTTACAATATAAAAGAACTCCTATTCAACATGATACTTATATACTTGTCTTTCTCAAAAACATTTTGTGCGTACACATATAGCGAATTGAAATTATATACATCCACACCCGTGGCTGGATCGCGCTTTACTCACGGGTGGCCGTCCAGTCCCTATTTTCTGCAGCATGAGCTGCATCTTGTTTCAGCGAAGTTTCAGTTCATTGTGCGCGGAAGGCATTTCTAAAATTAAAACTTTTCTGGTCTGGAAACCGTTGATCACTGACGTCACAACGGCACAACCCCATGTCGTCTGCGATTCGTTGTTCGCCACGTTGATGTCCTTGCATGTACGCCGTGGACGGTGGGCGCTCCGAAAGTTTTTCGTTTTCTTCCGGCAGCCTTGAGCATAATAAGCGAGCTTAGTGATCCTCGGAGATCAGGGCTTATTCTGGGCTTCTGTCTAGAGATTGCCGAGGAAGCCGAAATCGATGGGCGCATTCTGTATTGTTTTGTTATATACATTTAGAAACATCATTCGTGTGTTATGGCAGTTGCCATCGTTTTATCAGCCAAGTGCTCCCGCATATCAAAAGCGAGACATCTCGTGTTCGCGTCCACCAAAGAGCGCCGCAGAGGAAGGGATGGTGCGCGTTGAGGTGCTGATTGTCGAGTTATTTCCCGCTGTTCCATTGACTTAGAGATTAAAAAAAGAATAAGCACAGTGCGACGCTAGAGCGCGTTTTGCGACACTACAGCAGCAAAGAAAACTGTCGAATGAAGTGGTTTCCTTGCTGATTCTAAGAAACTGCTTGTGTGTTTGCACGTGCCAGTCGAATATGCATTATTTTCGGTCGGTAAAACCCTTTTGCAAAATCATGGCCGTCGCGTTGAATCGCGCGCTGCCGTCGCCGTCCCGGTCCCGCTATGGTGGAACCCGATGCGATCCGAATGCTTCACTGCCCGCACCGACGGACAGTCGTTTCCGCTTCGCCTCACGCGAAGCCCCACGCTCGGCTGCGGTCGGCTCCCGAGGCTCCGCTCGCTTTTTTTCTGGTGCTTGTTAAGCAAATACCTCGTGCATACACATCATGAATGCTTCAAGATAAATGTACACCATTTAATATGCGACTCCGAAATTCCCGCCGATTAGCGGATTACGAATGTGCCTCAGCGTGTTAGTTTACATAGCTCGTGCATATGTTGTGCAATGCTAGTTTTCATGGCGTTAAACGCAAGGTGAGCTCTCATCATAGAAAAATATCATCTTCTATTTCGCACCAGCTTTATTCGTGCATACATTAAAACAGCACTTATTAAAGAAGCATTAAAGAAGCACTGAGGATGCGACCTCTATTCGCGAGTTGACTCCGCGTGTAGGACATATCTGCTTGTTGCTTCCGATATGGTCAAAATGACTCAAATGGTAATTTTTTGATGACATGCTATAGCACCCCCCCCCCCCCCCCCCCCTCTCGCCTTTATGACGCTTTCCCGCAAGAGTGCTTTGAAACGAAAGCTTTAATGCAGCTTTGTGTAAGTTAAGAGCCAGAAAATTAGCCGGACCTACGGTTTAATCTGGTTTGACGAAAGCATGGTTAATGAAGGGATTTGTGCTCTAGGATATACACGATTACACGAACCATGTGTTCAAAGTAAGTAACACAAATAATTGGATCCTCGTTCACCAGTATCGCGGCGTATTGTCCACCCATCTCTCCTTCGGTTACGCCAGACTCGGTGAGATGCACTTTCCAAAACTGGCTTAGCTATGATTAGATTATGAAGTTTAGCGTGCGTCAAACGCTGAGTGTCGTCGTTGTGCTTGTCAAGGTTCAGGCGCGGAACGGTGCTCAACTTTTGTGTTGAGCAAAGACCGCAGACCAAAGTCGATGCCGATTTCACACCATAGAGCACGACGCGTGGGAAAGAGAAAAGCGGTAACGTACAGAGCCTGGCTCTCGCCGGTTGCTATGACGGAGGCGACCATCACGTGGAGCGGCACGTAGCACTCCGTCATCAACTGCGGTGGCGACGGAGAAGCTGTCGCTCGCAGTTCGCAAGTAGTAGGCTAAATAAGTCGATGACGTTGATGCCTCTTGCATGTGTGTTCTTCTGTGCTGGTGTCATGGTTGACGTTACCTTTCAACGTTGTCATAGCCAAAGTCGGCGACCCACGAGTGGAATCTCACGCGTGGACACTATGTTCAAGAGTTAAGCTCCACTGCTATGCTGCCAATCAGCTAATTCGCTGATAGCATTGTTCGGCCTAATTTTGTTGAATATTGCGGTAAGAAGCATAGCTTTATCATTTTTTTTTTCTTTCTGGTGATGACGCGGTCCCAGGTAGTTGGTTGCAGAACGACGTCACTACCTGGGACGTCATCACCGCGTTGACCAATCAACGAATTTCGTTGCGACCATGACGTTTTAAGCGAATGTTCCCTTTAACACTAACGCGCATAAGTCTACGGATACGTGCGGCGTCCTCCAATAGAGAGATTTGACATAGCGGAAATGTACAGGAAAGACGTATACCAGTTTGCCGGGCGTCTCCTGCGCACGCGCATAGACAGGGGTAGTGGCAATCTTGGCCACTGCGCCTGCATGGGAGGGTTCCTGTAAACCGTTACACGTCTACATTAGTAAAATTCCGCTCTTCTAAAAGCTTCTGTTAATACAAAAACAATCCAAAGAAGCGATGAGCGCGCACGTGTATACTGTAATCGAATTCGGAGCTCTCCATAAGAAACAAATTTACAGTGATACGAGACAATAACTTGAGGGCCTCCTGTCGAAGGCTCCTTGGCCGCGCGCTAAACACACAAACAAATCCCCCCCCCCCCCTCCACTTCCCCAGCGGTTGCTGGATGCTCTAGCAACGTGGCTCGGTAGGAAACCATACGAAACATGAACAAAACAAAGATACGTACAAGCAGGAACACATTACAACATTGCAGGCTGCACAGATTACAATAGCTCGCGTTTCTTCTGCTCGCAATAGCATATATATATTTACGTTGTTATATAAACTATATTTCCGACTATGCTTGTAATGCGAAACCAAATTTTCCGCCGCAAGATATGCATTAAACTTTGTAACAGCGAAACCCGACGCCTTCTGGCGGAAAAAAAAAAAAAAAAAAAAATCAGCGGGCGTTCTGTTTACATCAACAAGGGATAGAATGTTTTTGAACGTTGCGTAATTAATACTTAGGCTGAGTATCATCGTTTCGAAACGTTTAGATGTTATACTGTTTCCTAATATTTAATCGTGTCGTATTGGTAATACTTTCTATTGATAAAACTTTCTTTTCAATTTTTGTTTTATTGTTTTACATTTCGGCAGCTTAGGTGTACCAGGCAACAACGAATTGCGGACAGTACAAGACTTCTATCCAGTTTAATTGCCTGGACACTGCTTTATTAATCGAAGAAGTAATGTGTCTAATCTTGAAATAATCAGCAGAGAACCTACTGTTGTCTTTGCCAGCCTTTGGAAAAATCGTTTACGCTTTGTTACAGCCAATTACATATAGCCTTGTAGGGGGTGGCAACAAGGCGGCACTAATTGTCGTCGGCCCTCGTTAACCATGCGCAATGTGAATAACGCAAATGTACCCCACCCACCTGTGTCAAGCAATATCATTCGCGCTATATATCACGCCGCTTGCGGTGTGCCACGGGCTGATGACGTCGTAGTCTACGTGGGCAGAGCTTGACGTTCTTATATTGCTTCCTTCCGACTAGCGTTATTGAACGTGGTTCTGCAGAAAGAGAAGCCGTGCCTGTTTTGGGAAACACGGGCCGAATTTGTCCTCCCCTTTTCCTCACTTGTAATTCACTATACATGGCCCCCAACCCTCCTCTCCGCGCAGCCCAAAAGAGCACAGCCATTCCCGCGAATTCCTGACGGGGCGTAGGCTGACTCTATTACACGTGAGGTCGGCTGCTGCGGCCAATAAATGGCTCGCGGGGAATCACGGGACCACTGGCATTGAGACCGCCGGGTGGCTTTTATAAGGCTTGCGTAATTACTGGCCTTATTAATTCTAGCCAACTCCATTCAGGCGCGTGTTATGCATTCTGTAGTCAGAGTGTGCATGCCTGTGAGTATTACGGGCGCTTGCGTTCGATTTCTCGACGTGCGCCGAAAGACGCGCTAAAATTTCCGATCACGGACTGGAGTTGATATCCGTGGACGTTCCATGTGGGGCGGCGGGCGCAGCGCGCATCCTTTGGCGATGCTTGAATAGCCAACCACCGGCTTCATAACCCACCAGACGTGACCCGCGTTCACGTGACATCAGATGCTTGGATGAAGGAGGGGCGTGAAGAGTGGAGCGCAGTAACTATCTCACTTCTTTCTGGGCGCCTCAAGCGCGCCGGGAAGGAGGAGAGAAAGAAACGCTGTAGTGGAGGGCTCCAAAATAATTTTGGCCGTCTGGGGACCTTTTACTGTAGTCCCTAGAAATGCCATACTTTACGAAGCGCTGAGGTCACGCAGCGCAAGAGAGCTATTTGCACTTCGCCTCCATGAAAACGCGGCAAATCGGCTGCCATGATCAGAATAAAACCCGGATCTTTCTTTTCACTAGCGACATACATGGTTTAACAACTTAGCAACCAAGTCAGTGTAGTGCTCGTGTTCCGGTGCTCGTGTTCCGGTGCTCGTGTTCCAGTGCTCGTGTTCCGGAAGTGCTACTGCGCATAGTCCTTATTCAGCTCAGCATGCAGCGGTTGGGCTGTCGCTGTTGTTCCTTTGTACAATACGGCAAGGAACTGACCTTTTTTTTTTTTTTCTCCTGCTACCACATGACTGCTGTTATTACGGAACGTGAGGTAATCGTATGACGCGTAATTCATACGCGTTACATCTTAAACTGACGTGCACTGCTCACTTTCGTGAGGAGTGCATCCCCTTGACTGCGTGATTGGATACGGAGTGCAGTTTAGAAAGTGAAGTGGCATGCTCCTCAATGTGTTGGCAAATGAATATGCAATCTATCACAGATATATCGAATTATTGCTTATATCGAACTCTCAAAATATCCCCTTGAATATCCCATGCAAAAATATAGGAGTCCTGTTCGCGTTTATTGAGGTCCCGCTCAGCGGAACATTTTATATATCGAACTGCGCGCCGCTCCCCTGCAAGGTGCGCTTCTCCTAATGGCGCCTCTACGATCATTTTTTGCGTGTGGAGCCGCGTCGGCTACTCAACCTCGGGTACCTCCTGACAGCGCAACGCTGTAGAACCTTTTGACAGAGTGAACGCCAAATACGCTTAAAATGCCTTCTGTCTGGCGTGCTTGTTTTCAATGCGACACTGCTGTTATGCGAGGAAGCCAGATTTCTCTGCACTGGTTGTCGCGTGGTGGAGCCAATCTTGCTGACCGAAGGCTTGCCGGCGATTGTCGCATGACCTGTTTTGTTGCTGACGGAGACAAATAAATCCATTGGAGACAAATAAGATCGAACCTTCGTTTTCAGGCCATAACCCTAACCGCATAGCCACAGTACACAATGTGACGAAATTGGTGTAAAATCCTAGCGGCTATACAAATGCTTATAGAAAAGCAACTTGGGTGGTAGTTACGTCTTCTCGCCCCTCATTTGGAGTCCGAAGCTGCAATTTGGAGCGGCGCTGGAGTATTGAGAACAGCAGATATGTTGAAATTGATTGGCTAAATGATTGCTGTGATTTGGGCGCTGTCCTAAAGTTGGCACCCTGTATACCTTCGGCCTCGCCGCCGAAAGTGGGAATCTCTCCCATGTAGCCCGTTCTAGGAATTTAGAGGCTTATGACCTTTTAAATCGTGTGTACAATGTGAGCTGCAAGTTGCGATGTTTAAGAGTCGTCAATTCTTTCGACTTCAGGAGCCTTTTGTCTCGCACAAGATATCCGCTCCTCGAGCACTTTTGGTGCGGCGGTTATGACGTCTGGGCTCAGAACAGTTCGTCAGCCTCCGGCCAGCGTTGAAGGCAGAAGAGAACCTACGATTACGGTATAACTGATTGCAAAGTTTGCAGTATCTATTTCTCAGCACAGCTGCTAGTTTCAAAATGTAATTACCCTATCAGAAAAGTGTGTGATGAATTTCTAGAAAAGTAAACATCGAACAGTCGAATGATTTTCATCTGGCGTCGTAAGCAAGCGTCATCCATTTTGAACGCGCATACATGTTTCACCGGTTTGCGTGTTCCCTGGACAGCCTGTTAGCATGAAAAATGCACTTAGATACCTATCCTTTTTGGCCAGTGATACTCATATATATATTCCTCGGATTTCACTGCACTATAGGATGCGCCCTTTCTCTGCCAAACGACCGCATAACACCTGCTTCCTCACATCCGGTATGCATTGCCGTATAAATATTGCTACGCGTTACGCCATTACCCGCGCGATCCCGACTAGCTGCGCTGCAGACGTCGCTGATTTCCACCTCCACAACGTGATACAACAGGGTGCCCTTCGTGAACTACTCACGGATCGTGGTCGCTGCTTCTCTCCAGAGTGGTTGACGAGCTACTTCATGTATGCACTGTCCGCCACAAATTTACCACCGGCTATCATCCTCAGACCAACGGCCTCACAGAACGCCTCAACCGTACGTTCACAGATATGTTATCAATGTACGTCTCCGGTGATCATCGGGATTGGGACATTAATCTACCCTTTGTAACATTCGCCTATAACTCTTCTCGTCATACGGCCGGCTACTCTCCCTTTTATCTGCTCTTTGGACGACACCCATTACTCCCCTTTGATACATCGCTATACCCACTACTGACGCCGCCACTAGTACGTATACGCTCGTGATGCCATCTCCCGCGCTAATGATGCTCGCCACATTGCTCGCGACAGGCTCTTTGCCTCCCAAAGCTCCCAGCAATCCCGTTATAACAGTCACCACCGCGATGTGCACTTCGCCCCAGGCTCTGTCGTTCTGCTCTGGCTCCCATCCCGCCGGGTGAGCTTGTGCGAAAAACTTCTACCACGCTACACAGGCCCCTACCGTATCTTGCGCCGAGTCACCGACGTAACATACGAAATCGAACCTTTCAACCCGAAGTCTTCTGCACCACGAGCTTCCGACATTGTGCATGTGACACGACTCAAGCCGTATTATTCACGCCCTGCTTCGTTTACCTAGAACGCACCGGGACTGTGCTTCTGCGGCGGGGGTAATGTTATGTGGTGTCACCATGCTGGCACTCAGCAAGTGGAGAATGAAGTGTCTGGGTGTGTGGACGAAGACGACGCTGAGCGTTGAGTTGTGCGGTTAAGCGGTGCCCTTACCTGAATACTCCAGTCCTTGAACATAAATATTTACAATCTACAATGCACCCTGGCCAATCCCCCGCCGTGGGTATGTGCCATTTTGTCTTAGGTCATCATCATCATCGTAATCGATTTCAGAGTGCTGTTGCCCATCGGTGCGTGATTTGCACTCGTAACAATATATGCAGCGTCGTGTATAGGCAGTGCGCGTCGCCACACGACGTCGTGAATCGGCTTCCTTTATTTACCGTTTTTAGTAATGGCGGTGTTTAAGAGCTCGGAGAAGCTGAAGAAGGAAGCGATGAGGGCGGGAATAGTACCATGGCCTGTTTTATTCCTTCAGCAACCTTGCTGCCCTGTTTCTCCTTTGAAGTTCAGATTTTCATTTGTTGTCATCTTTTCAGCTGTCGTTTTAGTTTCTCGTGCCTAGTGTCCCTCAGCGGCAATAGTTCTTACAGCGCTTATCTTACCCGCACTTACGCAAACTGCTCTTGAACCTCAAGGCCAGTCAGCAGTATGCTGTCCCTAACGACCGTACTGAGGGCTTTCTAACTATGGTCTCGCTTAACATATGCGGTCGACTCTGCAGACTAAACATCCGTTTCAATTAGGGAAAAACCACGCAAGCAGCTTGTCAAGCTCGGATTTATGGATCACCCGACTAACCTGTAAATAAAAAGAGAGAGGAGGGGAGGGGGGGGGGAGAAGAGGGGTCGCCGACAAAATGTGATTAAACGAAACTCCTTTCTTGGTGGCAAGGGTCGAATGCCCCCCACCCCCTCTAATCCGCCCCCGCTTCGTTTTGCCTCGTTGTGGACACGTCCTTCTGTCCAAACTGGGAAAGGATTGCGAAGTGTCAGCCCGCTACTAAGAATACCGATAACATGGAGAGAAGCTGGAACAAGGCCGCGCTGCTAGGAAATTGAAGCCGCGCAAGCAACCCCAATTTGAAGCTACTCTTGCAAAAAGGAAAATCTGCTTGGCTGCCTAGCCAGAGTGTTGCGAAAGCGGGTAAATATTTAAAAACAAATAAAGCTGGCGCTTGCAGCTGTCTGAATTGGGAGTGAGCCGGGACTTTAAAAAAGCGAGTTTGTAGCACAGAATACCGCAGCTCCTAAAGTGTAAGAATTTTTTGCTTTAATCGGAGGCCATCAAAGCAGTTCAGCTTCGCGAGTCTTGCGCAAAATTCCAGGAGGTGGGCTAATGTCGTGTCTGTCCCTTCTTTTAGTCTGTTTTGTTGCAACGCCGTCAGCTTTGAGGCGCCTTTGTTAGGCTTGTGGAAGCGAAACGGGACGAGCGAAGGTGGGGGGAGGGGGGGTGGCGAAGGGGGCTTACGTGCGCCTCTTTCGAAACAGGCGAGCATGCGAAGCGATTTCGTGGAACAAGGTACAGGGCGACACAGAGAGACGCTTAGAAGTTGGGGAATCGAAGGAAAAGACAGCGTCGTGGGGAACTTCCCCTCTCCTCTCATCCTCATTTTGTTTCCAGCTCTTTTTTCTTCCCCGCTGGCGTCGAAGCCAGTGCTGAAAAGCATTTCACATCGGAGCCACGAGGCGTTCTCTCCACGCGCTAGTTCTTGGGAGAGGTAGGAGAGGTAATGCGGGACGCGCGAAAGGAAGTGTAGGGAGACTTTCCGGGAAATTGGGAGCAGGTTTGGGGAGTAGAGCCGCATGGTGCAAAGCATTGATCTGTTTTAACTATGGCTCGCTTGCTTTTTAGCTTATGTATATTCAGGGTGGAATTAACGCTATCAAAACATTCGCGATATTAGTACCTGGTGCTCCTTCCATTGAAACGGGATAAGCTAATTGACAAGTAGAATCAGACCGATTTCTGGAAACGTTGAAGGTGCAGCGACAAAGCGGCACATGCATTTCAGGGCTGCGGCATAGCCTCGTTTGTTCTCTCTTCTCTCTCTTTCTTTCTCTCCGTCTCGAGGCCTGTGCGTGACACTGCTGGCGAAGGGCACAACCATGCCCAAGGTTCCGACATGCGGCGTTGCTCGTTTCTTTCTTCCTTCTTCTCCTTTTATTCTTCCTTCTTACCTCTTCTGTGCCTTCCTAGCTTTCAGTCACTTATTCGCCGCAACGACAGAAAAAGAAGTGCAGCAAGAAAACTGTGTGGTTTATAGAGAAAGTAAACTGCTAATCTCTATCACTCAGAACAGCGGCACGGAGAAGCTTTTCGCTTCAGAAAACGATATTTGCCCTGCCGATATCGACCGTCCTTTACCTTTTTTTTTTCTTTTTTTTTTTGCGCGGCGTCATTTTTTATTAGTATTTCGTTTTTTTCTGCTGACTCGCGCGGTTCGTGTGGGAGCGTTTTCCGAGTCGGTGGCTCGTCGGAGCTAAATATAGACACGGTTCCCATTTGGTGACGCCGAGGAACGTGGCCGAACACGTGACCGGTTGTTCTTCGGCCTCTTCTCGCACATCATTTCCCTTCTTTGTTTGATCTTTCAGCCCACTTATGTCCTTGCCATCCGGGCAGAGTACCCATGAGGATACAGGCTTTGTGGCCTGCTTTGCGGGTGACCTTTGTTTATACTGTTTTATCATTTCATATACTATTAGTACTATTTTTATTATTGTTTTATGTTATTTTTTCGAATTATTTTTGTCTTAGTATCGGTCATTTTTTTTTTTTTCGAATATTTGGTATGCATGTACTTTACAACCTTGGGGATATGTGAAAGATTGCTCTTGCTTAAAATTAATGTTCTTACATTTAGAGGTAGTCGTTTCTTGTTCTAAAACCTTTATGCTTTTACCTATTGTGCGCTGTATTTTAACTGTCTTGCTGTGATTTCGCACTTTCTCATGTTATTCGGTTACAGTTCGTTTTGTACGCCATTCCTTTCCAGGTCATCACATGTACCTTTTTCTAGAAGGCCTGAGGCCTTAAAGGTATTCGAACAAATAAATATTCTTTTGACGTTGATATAGGAATGTCTAAGCGCTGCTACTGTCGATGCAGCTGAAGTGCCGAAGGCGCTGGGAATGTAGCTGAAATGCACATAATTAGCGGGATCAAAGGGTTGGGACCAAATTGATCGTGCGCTGTTGTCGCCTGCAGGCTGGACAACTTTCTTCGTCTTTCTTTCTTATTCTCCCGTTCTACAATTCGTTATATATGGCACCCTATAATGCATATCGCGCTTTAACAAAGATGATCGACAAACAGATTCTTAGTGCGTTTTTCTACATTTGCAGTCTGCAAATATTTATTAGTCCGGCATGCGTGCCGTGCCGTCGGGTTCGCGCGTGTTTTTAGACGCAGTTCTAAAGGGGACGCTTGGGTCAGGCTATAGCCTAAAATTTAGGGGTTGTTAGAGCGACTGCCCCGGGCAGGTGGTGGTCGGGATTCGAACCTTGGACCAGGACGAAACTTACTTTGTAGTTTCTATGAAAGCTTTTAGCTTTACTTTGTATTTGTATGGTTTCGCTTAGGTGAATGTCAATGAGTAATCATTCGCTTATTGAATCACGGTCACGAACCATAATTACTTGCGCGCAAGGCCTCTGGCCACCAGTATTTAAAAGAAATCAAATCCCCCCCCCCCCCCCCAACGCTCAAATGAATAAGGACTGCATGAACAGAAGTAGGCTGACATATTTTATGCTTGACATTGATTGTCAGAGCATTCCTTTGTCCTTTCGACACTTTGACAGTGAGAAACAGTGAGATAAGAAACATTAACATATTTCCTAAAACTCGCGAGGGAGAAAAATAATTTCTCCCTTTTGTATAAAATGATGTGCAAAGCAAGCCATCAGCCACTTTTTCTCTTTCCCTCTTTATTTCCCTTTCCTCTTCTTCTCGAATTAATATAGACTCTCTCCGGTGGAGACGTCTGCATTGAATTTGTATAAACACATTTAGGTAATCGTGCGCTAGGTGTATTTGGAGAAGGGAGAAAAATTCTTTTTTACTCATGCTTTGGGAGTTATTGTTGACTTCACGCTTACGGGCCAACACCTTGTTTGCAAACAAAGGGGTCGCTCGCGTACACCGTAGCCGACATGAGGGGGAAGGAGGAAAGGGGGGGGGGGGGGGAGAGTAGGCCTACCCCCCATAGCATGCATGGAAACAATTGTTACCAAAATCAGTGTCCTAATTTCACAGTGCGTCTTTGACGTCGGCCCTTTGTGAAGAGTAGCCGTATATACACCCTATAACAGATTGCGAAAATATGCAGCGTCGTTTCAAAGGCTGAGTATTTTTAACAGCGAAACGTGCGCGCTGGAGTCGTATTCCCTTCTTTGGTGTACAAGACGGGCGACCCACAGAAGCGGCTAGATGTTCAACATCTTGCCGCTTAAATCAATAGCCTAAATTAGGAGAGTCTCCTAATTTAAGCTATTGATGGAGTCGGACGTGCTGCTGTGAAGGCTAAATTTGCCTGCTAAGACAGTCGTTCGCACTAGACAATTACCTAGACAGCATATAACATGCAAACCTTGTTCGCTGACGTCATGACAAGCAAACGAAAGAGGACTACGCACTGTAGCAGACGATGGCGTGGGCGTTAAGACCGGCTGCCACCGGCTCAGGCGTCGGCGAGCGCTACCTTTGTGTGCGGACAAAGTGTATGGCAGCCTACTACTGCGCGCGATTCTTTTATCGTAATGCTCGTGGACTGTCTTCAGAGTAAACCTTTTACATAGACGTTTTTACCACAGAATTGGCGAGGAAATGTGGCGCAGGCGGCAGCATGTCCACACCACGAGAAGTCCGCGCGGTTCAGAGGAACAACCAGAATAAGGGCCATTTCACAAAGATTCGCAAAGCGCATTTACCGCGGCGTTCTAAAAATAGATATCCTTTGAAATGACGAAGGATATTTGTGATCACACTTTTCCTTAGACCATTACCCAATTCTTAACGAACAGCGGCCTCTGTTGGTATCCGGCGCAATGTGAAAACATTTCGAAAAGTATTGCTCGCTTGTCTTTCCATCATAGAGAAGGGGGGGGGGGGGGGGGGGGGGATTGTTAGGCGCGAGTTTCGCGCTGTTTTAAAAACACACTGCCTTTGAAATGATACTTTATTCTGTCACGATCTGTGCGATAGGATGCACATTCTTACTGTTCACGAAGGGACGACGTCACAGCCGTGCTGCGAAATCAGAAAACTGCTTTGAAAACCATTGTGTACATGTATTTTTATAGGCGCTGTCTACTCCAACCGCAGTCGGCCCATCCGGCGTCAATGGCGCCATCGCATCTTGATTGCATCGTAGGTCGGTGTTCCTCTATACTGCATTTTGTGCTGTCTTTACCTGTGCAAGACTCGAATTTGCTGGTCAAAAGTTCCCCGCGCTGTTCACCTCGGTGCATAATCAGTGCGCTTGACTGCACGAGGAGAGGGTAATTTCGATGCACGTACAGAATTCTCCAAGTACACTCACCGGCGCCCATCTTGGCTTGAAAATTGCCGCGGGGGACGAAAGCGCCGATAATATTGGAGGGTGGGAAATTAATTTGTCTGAAACGTACGCGTCTAATTCTGCTGCGCATGCGCGAGGACTGCGTATCAGCGCCATTATGTGGGTCCCCTTAAAGGTCACTCCTCCATGCAGATAAAAGGTTGAGGAAAAGAAATTCAGAGATAAAAGCCTTAAGAGCGTCTCCATCGGCAAAACGCGGCGCACGTAATCGCCACCCATCTCGCCTCATATCTCTGCTTCCAAGGTTACCCTTTTTTTCTATCTCTTTTAATTTGTTTGATTTTATTACGTGCGTTTCGGGCCCGAATGGCGAGTTAGGAACTCCGTTGTTGCGAAAGAGCACGAGGAAACGCCGCCTATGCAGTCGTCTATAGCGAGCTATGGCTCGCGGCACCGCTAACGTCCAGTCGTTTGCCGCCTCTTTTAATGGTCATTCTATTATAGGGGGCTTCACTATGGTAATCGGTGGCGCCTGTAATATGAAGTGGCCCTCTTCCTCTCTTCCCTGCCTCTATTTCTCTTTCGAACACAATATCTCGCCAGCGTATTGTCACATCGAGCCATCGACTAACGAGCGAGTTATGGACGAATCCTTTTTGGCCATGTGTGCCTTCACTGATGTTCTTTTGGAACGCGGCTTTTGCAAATGAGAATACGAAGACCATATCTAGCTAAACAACTGTTTTCCGCCGTCCCAATTTTCCACTTTCGTGGGTTAACTAAACTGGTACCGCTCCGAGAGTGACGGAAGCTAATGGCACCAAATTAAAAGTTTAACGATAATTGCTTCCTGTCTGCATTCTAAAGGTCGTGGGGTAAATGCCGCAATCGGTTACTTCTTTAGTTCTGTGACGTCACGAGGATGACGATGGCTGCGCCGCCTATTGGTAAACCCAAGAAACAATGTGTGTGTGTGTGTGTGTGTGTGTGTGTGTGTGTGTGTGTGTGTGTGTGTGTGTGTGTGTGTGTGTGTGTGTGTGTGTGTGTGTGCGTGTGTGTGTGTGTGTGTGTGTGTGTGTGTGTGTGTGTGTGTGTGTGTGTGTGTGTGTGTGTGTGTGTGTGTGTGTGTGTGTGTGTGTGTGTGTGTGTGTGTGTGTGTGTGTGTGTGTGTCACCCCACGTGACAAAAAGCGAGGGAAAATTTGCGTCGTATTTTATGATGCACTGAAGTGTTTATTGCCTTTCTTGCTTTTTGTGGTCTGCAAAGTTGATGAGAGATGGGCTGTTTGGAAATGAGACAAGTAGGATATGAATGCAAGTGCACTTTTAAAGCAAAATAAAAGAGAAGGTAATACAACCGGTATCGATTGTAGTAGGCTTGTATGCTAATAAGATTGTGTGAGTTATTAGAGGTATATATAACTTGATGCGTTTGCAATTAAGCGGGCAGAAACTGCAAGTGTATACGTGGACGAAGTAGAGCTATCGCGACATACCATAAAAGGCGGAGTCTAAGTTTCCCTTATAATTTTCTTCGTTGTTGCTCGGTAGCGTTGCTGGACTCTGTTGATTACGTTTATTCATGAGATAGGACAGAACGGGCCGGACTTGACCAAACGTTCGACGCTGTTCAATACATATACAGTGTATAAAGCCATGACATATCACGCGGAGCTAAAGTGCGCGGTCTTCAAATGTAAGAGTTTAAAGAAATGGCCTACTCTGTCCAGCTGTGCTTTGTGTTTGACCGTCGTCGAAACAAGACCGCTGCTGCCGGGTGTGAACACCGGTCAGTAGTCGAGTGC
>NC_139353.1:13598196-13605696 GCF_055883805.1 Amblyomma maculatum | reverse complement strand
AGACGGGAAATGATTGTTATCACCAGATAAATTCCATGCGAAAACCGAGACTTTATAACTGTCATTTTCACTAACAACCTTTGTTTAGCTTTTCTCCTTTTTGACGTGAATTCGTTCCCCAGCCAGACGAAACGCCGTCTAACGTTAAGCTTCTAAACGACCTGTTAGGGGAAACAAATTAAGAGTCTTCTACTGTACGATATCCCTCGTGAGCCTTGGCGCACATGCTGTTTGATCACTAACACTTGCGTAATTCAACGCATTTTGATGGCGTCATCTTTGATAACTCACCTGTTAGATTTTCACGATGTTTCGCCCCGCTACCTGAACGTATACTGGCGTAGAATGGTGTCGACACTTTTATAATATTCCGAAAGTAATGGAGTGTCGGTATGAGTGTGTATCGTCAATTATTTCGGTATATCTGTCAGATAGGAAGAGCCTAACAGTGCGGCAGTGGTCGGGAAAATTAGGGTTATCCTTCAGTGGGTAAGTGCAGGTATGTTTCGAACATCGAGGGAAAATCGCTTGCGAAAAGGCAGGTAGGTGGGGATTCCTGACAGTTCAGTGCAAAATGAACTGAGAAATGATGGGTCGTCTGGGCCCAGACGAAGATAAATTCGTTGTTCGATTTCTTTTCTACTGCCAAGAAAGGGAGCAGTCATATTGTGCACATGGACGAATTGCGTTGTTATTAGTATTCTGCACAGAAGTTTGAAACCTGTCGCATGCACATTACTTGTACTGAAGTAAATTGGTTGTGACAAAGAAAAAGGCATGTATTTCCTCAAGAAGCATTAGAACGCACGGAAATTTGTTTTCTTTCATTCTGGAGCCATAATTGTACATAAAAAAGAAAAATGGTTTCGTTATATGCACCTGCATTGAACACTATTCGCGCATTTCATGGTCGTCCATTGGACATGGCGTGCGTGGTCTCTGTAAAGGATGACGAAATAGAGGCCTTATCTTTGGTACAGTATTTTGGGTAACCGGACTGTGTAGAGGTGGACCAAGGCCTGGAACAGATACCCCTAAACAGGACAAATTTTTCTTTAACAAGGCTCTGGGAAAGTTTCATGGCTTTCCTTGGATGCCTTGCGTTACGGCTGCGCTTGGGTCTATGCAAATTAGTTACTGTTCTGTTATCCCTTATCTTTGCTATCGCAGTTCGGGGCTGCTCGCAAGTGCTGTGCTTAATGCGATGCTGTCACATGCGTAATTGATCAGTCGCAGACTCACTCCTCTCTCAGTGGGATCTGAAAGAGGGGATGGTTGATCTATTAAGATGGAAACGCACTTCGCGCATGCACTTATTTTCCGCCTTGTTCATTCAGTCCCATTCGCGAGGCTGCCGCACGTACATTGCACATGCACCCTCCATGTCATGTCCTTTGGGGCGTGCATGTATGTATAGATGAGCGAAGGCTAGGGTGTGTCGCGCTCATCGCTCCTGGAGCGCTATTGCGACACCGTACATAACGGATCTGGGGTTGAGCAAGACCTGCTATGTACACGGGATCGGCGACAAGACGGCATTGCGGAACTCAGCTCTGACACAAAAACGAGGCGAAAGACGAGACAGTGCCAATGAATTAATTACTTGCAGTCCGCACCGTGTTGTGTTGTAGCTTAATGTAGTAAACTATGCAGGTCTGCCCCGCGTAACTTAAGCCAAGATTTAAACAAAAAAAAAAAAATGAGAGGCAGCTCCCATGTACACGCAACCGGATGCATGATGTTGGCACTAACCTGGAATACCTCAAACTTATTATTATTCTTTTTACTAACTGATTAATTACGTTTATTTAATCAAATTTTAAGTATTGGCTGCAGAACCCACGTGTGTTACGGAAAGTTGTAGAATGATTTGAGAGACTGTTGATAAAATTGTTTTTTACACCATATGGCTCACGTTGCCCTTTTATCGCGGGCCAAAAGAAAAGTATCAAAATATGAAAAAAAGCCACATGTCCGGGCGCTCGCGCACAAATACTGTACTGCTTTCAAGCATCTTATTGGGGAACAAGGTCGTCCTGCAGTGCGTGTCACTGCGTGTCACTGTGGTCACGGGAAGGGACAGGGCGCTTTGCCGTTCGCAGGCATTTTGGACTCGTGTTATTATGCAGTGGGAAATACACTGCACCTAAGGCTGGCCACTCAACAGTACTGAGTTGGTTTCAAGGGGCTATGTCACTCTTTAAAACCTTTGGTTAGATTTAGCTCAAACGCTTATATGAAGAAGAAAACGCCTCCAGTACAGCGTCTGTGCGTTCAGCTCACAGTCGGCATTTTAAACCCCATATGCCTACATAGCCAATGAGGATATCGCTGTATTCCGCAGCCTTTCCGTTTAGGTATAAAGTGTGCGTGCGTGCGTGCGTGCGTGTGTGTGTGTGTGCGTGCGTGCGTGCGTGCGTGTGTGTGTGTGTGTGTGTGTGTGTGTGTGTGTGTGTGTGTGTGTGTGTGTGTGTGTGTGTGTGTGTGTGTGTGTGTGTGTGTGTGTGTGTGTGTGTGTGTGTGTGTGTGTGTGTGTGTGTGTGTGTGTGTGTGTGTGTGTGTGTGTGTGTGTGTGTGTGTGTGTGTGTGTGTGTGTGTGTGTGTGTGTGTGTGTGTGTGTGTGTGTGTGTGTGTGTGTGTGTGTGTGTGTGTGTGTGTGTGTGTGTGTGTGTGTGTGTGTGTGTGTGTGTGCGTGCGCGCGCGCGCGCGCGCGCGCGCGCGCGCGACGGCAAAGAGGGACTGGGGGGGGGGGGGGGGTTCGTCCACGAATTTCTTCTCAGCATGATCGATGACAAATTCGGTAACTTGTAACACACAGCGCCCTGAAATGTACGCGGCCCGTGTGTGACATTTCACGCAGAGGCGTTGGCCAACGCGTTCGACGTCTGAAGACATACTGGACACGCACCGACGGACGCGCATGCAAGAAAACGTCACCTCTCAACCCTTCCCGAACTCCACTGGGGCGGACAAGCAGAGATAGAGTAGACAGCGCTTTCTGATCACGTCTGCAGAGCGTGTCGCAAATCTGGACACCGAAATGTTGCTTCATCCTGACGGACCAACATAATATATAGGCTAGCTCGTTGCTGACACCGTGAAGGCCACAATGCCTCCTCGTAACGGACATGGCAAATGCGGCGTGTAGCATTCCTAACAGCGTTTGGGGAAGAGCTAAGACATTGCCGAGCGGGAATCTGGGGATAAAAGGAAGCGTAGCGGGAAGAAGCACACAGGAAATGTGGAGGACGCGGATAATCTTGCTCGCGAAAGGCAGCAGCGCGTTCATTATATAGTTGCGTGGGCTGGAAGCCGAGGATCCGGTCAGCTATATTGCGTCACGCCGGTGTCTGGGCTTGCGTTGAGAAAGCTCTTGCACCGTTAAATTGCGCCAGCTTGTCTTGAAACAGTCGATACTTGCGATGTGAATAGAGTTGAGAGCTTAAAACGTTTTTTCCTCTCTTGGTTAAGAAACTTTCCCACTCTCCACGACCTGCAATTCAGCTTTTCTCATGCAGTTCACACATTTGTCTACTATTTAAGGACTTGTCTAGGCTTACGGCGCCTGCACAATTCAGAACATTTAGTTTGTCTCTGCTATTTCGGGTTATGTGGGATTTAATGTCCTTAATCCCTATGTAGGTTGCAAATTGGCGAAGAAAGTATGCTAAGGAATCTGAAAGAAAAAAAGAAAAAAGAATCAGGGGGACACACGGCGATGTTTCTCAGTTTTGAATTTTTTATACCTTTGTTCTTGCTTCTTATTTTTTATGCATGAACACTTAGCATTAGCAAACATTGGATTTGCTTGTCAGCATTTCAACACCTTTGACCCTCCTGTTTCAAATCTCTCATTTTTCAGTTATTTCAGTGATATTATTGATCAATTGCAAACTCTATTTTTTTTTTTAATTAGCGTCATCAAGCGTTGGCTTTTCACTGTGAGCATTTTGACACTTTTGAACCACCTTTTTTATTTTTCATTTTCTCGGGTACTGCAGTTAAAGCATTTTGTTAATTCACATCATCAAGCATTGGCTTTTCATCTGAGCATTTTGACACCCTTGAACCCTCTTTTTTAATCATCATTTCTGCACTTACTTTAGTTAATTGGCCAATTACAAACTTTAAATTTTCTTAATTGCTGTCGTCAAGCATTGGTTTTTCATTCTGAGCATTTTGACACCTGTGAACCGCGTTTTCTCAATTTTTCATTTGTTTCTATCATTTCATTTTATTAATTGAATTACACACTCTAAGGTGTCTTAATTGGCATCATCAAGCATTCGCCTTTAATTCTTAATATTCTGACACCTCAGAAGCCCCATTTTGATGACGATAATGACGGTTGCGTTGCTGATGGCGAACACGTACTCAATCCTTATAGGGAAGCGCAACATGGTACGAATAAATAAGACCTCTGCTTACAAATTACGAGACCAAAGTGAAGATTTTAGTTGTGGGTCATGGAATAATACGCACAATGTTTCGCAGAGCTTTCCTAATTAATTGATGTCGTAAAGTACTCGCGGTACTTTAGTGTTGCGAAGAGCATCCTTCCTTGAGACTCACATATTCTCACAGCGAGAATATTTGTGTGAGTGAACATGAAACCGGCGTTAACGCAAATCGAGCATATCCGCCTAGCAGATGTAGTCGCCAAGATTACACATTAACACCATATGTACGAAACGCGTAGGGGAGAGTGCCGCTAGATCAAGCTAGATCAAGTGCATTCAAGAAGCGCTGTCAAAGAGTGCTGCTTCGCGGAGCGCATGCATCATTGCCAATCATAGGCAATAATTAGACTTCGGCTTGTATGCACGAAATATTCCATTTTCGCTCGTTCTCAACCTCGAAATCTGTCGCTTTTCGAAACAGTCGACGAGAACTCTTCAGAGAGCGCTTATTCGATGTGCGCGAGGATCGAGTTTGACTAATTTTGCTGCTGGCAAGTTTCGCACACTGAAATCAACGCGGCCCCTTCAGTGTGAAATGGAATAAACTGGGCAGATTCAGTGAAAGATTGCTGCTTAATTAGGAGTGAGAAACATACTTTTTTTTTATTTCTAACTAGTTTTCGTCGTGGTGTATAATATTCAAAAGACATTTTTGTCTTTAGTGGGAAAACAACCCAAAAGCTCTTTTCTTTCCTTAGTGTGGTTGTTCGTCTTCATATTAGAGGGACCTGTACGTACCGAATGCATTAGCTTATTCTGGTTGTTTCTCTGGCCTCGGGACCTTCCTGAACTGGAGTCCCACCCGTTCTCATGGCACTGTGCCATGAGAGTGCATATGCTCTAGTTAGGCGCGTATACTCCGCCCCCTCCCCCTCCACGCGAAGAAGTATCTTAACCCTTCGCCGACAATATTTATAGCTATACGTGCCTGAGAGAAATACTTATGTCGCTTATCGTCACCTTGTGTACTTAAACGGACAACTAATACCGCCTGCTTTGTTATTTCATTACTAGCCTCTTCGGCGGCCGAGCTTGGAATTATAGTGTGCTCATTTACGACGTGTTTATTGAGCTATGGGCGAGATAATTCACGATGCTTCTCTTGAGCGCGTTTCTGCATGACAAGTTCGTTGAACGGATCACAGAGTTAGTCGACAGCCCAGGGCGCCAAACAAGCATGAGCTGTTCCGAAGATACACGAGATATTTAAATCTGCCCTTTTATCAATCCGCCCCGACGCGGTGGTGCAGTAGTTAGGGCGCTCGATTACTGTGCCCAAAGATGCGGGATCGAATCCCGGACGCTGCGACCGCTTCTCGATGGAGGCCAAAAGCCATGTGCCCGTGTGCTCTGCGATGTCAATGCACGTTAAAGAACCCCATGGGGTCGAAATTTCCGGAACCTTCCACTATGGCGTCTCTAATAACTTTGGCTGCTTTTGGACGTTAGCCCCCTAACCATACCAAAACCTTTTAGAAATCCGGGTTTGGTTTGCATTGCTTTGGTTCATGGTGTACGTCCCAAATGGACTAAGACGATGAGCAAACCCGCAGTGAAAGGCAGCGGATAATTTCAACCACTTGTAGCCCTTCGACATGCGCCGACTTCTCTGAGTACATGGACGCCTTTCGTTTCTACTCCTTTCAAACGCGAGATCAAACCCGGATCACCCAGAGAGAGAGAGAGAAAAAATTATTTTTCAGCGAATTAGATGTTTTTTTGCCTTGGATGCATTCAGCTGTTCCAGGTGGCCTGCAGTCCAAGTCTGTCAGCAACCTCTTGCGCTCTTGCCGAGGCCCGGGACTGGACGTCTGGGCCCCGGCTGGTGAGAACAGCTTCCCAGTGTTCCAGCGAGGGAGATAGTACTAGATCTGCCGGAGGCGGATCCTCCGCGCAGTCCCAGATTATATGTTCAAGGTGGCAGGCTCACCGCACAGTTGGCAGTACGGATTTGCCATGTGGGGGGTTTGGCTGCGACCACGTTTGCAGCCGCCGTCACATGGTAGCCTGCTTTCGGCTGACTCTGTAGTCGAGCACCCTATCCGCTGAGCGATCGCCGCGGAATGTATAATTTCACAACCACTTCTATCAGCGCCTGTACCGCAGCTAAATTTGAATACTGCGGAACTCCAAAAGAGCAGAAAAATTTATTGATCTTTAGGCGCAGACGTACCTGGTTTCATTTGAGGTCTGGTCTTTGTCTTAACATTTCATCGCGGTGGATTCGAATCGGCGGGATTTCCGAATGAAGCCAGTTGCTGTATTTAACGACAGTTAGCTGTATACCGATAGTGTCAATATCAGAATATTTGTACCGCTTTTAACTAGTAGTACAACCCACAACAACGGTATTTTATCGTTGTTATTACTGCGAATGCTGTTACTGGTAGTTTTTCAGTGTTACACACCTCCCAAAGTCAAGCAATCTGGGACTATCCTACTCCTCCCGTTTGTATATGGGCGCACCCTACCGTACACTTGCACAACTAAGTACTCCCTCCCCCACCTATTTAAAAGAGGAAAAAGAGAGAGAGAAAAAGCAGAAAATGAAGGGGGATAAACTTCCACTACCGCAATTTAAGTCTGCATCTAGTCCATAGCATGCTAGTTTGGCCGATACTATAAAAAGCAGTATAAGCCGCAAAGGCCGCGGACTGTATACTGATATTTACGGTAATGTTCTAGTGGCCGGATGGAAAAGCAAACACTGTTTTGCATCGTTCCCCGACTACCAGGTCAACGTGCAACGGTGAAAGCAACAGTGATTCACCTTGTTTGCTCGCCGTGTCCGGATGTAAAATGAAGTGCTTAGCTCGCAGGCGCTGTCTCGCGTTTCTTTGCGGTCTAACAGTAACCTGCTCCCCGTAACCTCGTCATTTACACTGGGGCACCGTCTACTCCATTAGCGATATCTACGAAATCGATTCCACGTTGCGGCGGCTTCGCGTACTGGGTCGCATGAAACCTATATCGCGCCCGCTTCTGGCACCCATGACGCTGCATGTTCGCAGGAACGGTGGCGCGCTTTCCATGCGCCAAG